>NC_135169.1:26987851-27095351 GCF_041146795.1 Maylandia zebra | reverse complement strand
TTAAATAAATTCTAACAACAGCTTATCAAGCTTAAACGTGCTGCTGTTGTTCAGCCGCTGGTTTCCTCTTTCTGGCTTGAAGTGAGCGATAAACAAACAAGAGACGGGAGTCACGACAGAAAAGCCGATCAGCTGATCATTGATCAGTTTCATGATTGAAGTGGCAGCAGGAGAGAGGGAGAGAGAGGCAGTCGCTCCATATATCGGTTGTTAAGCTTAACGCGGGAATGCTTTACAAACATTCAGAGATGAACTTACACACTTGCTTTACTTCTCTCTGGGAAAACTTCCTCGGAGATGAAATGCTGGTTTGGTAGCGAGGCTCCAAAAACACACAGCCGCTCTATCACGTGAGCACACTGCTCCTACGTGCTACGGTTATGAGCAGAGTTACGCCGTTTCACAAGTTTTGTGAGGTGCTTTTTTGATATTTAATGGATGGATTACATTTTTTTTATTTCTCGACCGATATCCGATCCAGTAATTTACGTCAGTATCAGACCGATACCGATACGTAATATCTCTAATTTAGATTTGTTTGCTTGGCATATACTGTTCAGAAAGGAAGTATCCCCTAAAACCGATCAGATGCTCATCAACTGTGATGTTTGAACATGGGTTATAGATGAGTTGCTAGCACTCCACACACTTGTCCCAAACCTCTCTGATCTATGCCAGTTTGTCTTGTGGATGACAACCTAGTCTATCACGGCTGTCAAAGCAAATCAGCCGTAACAACATGTAAAACTTCTGCACTGACATTGTGGACCAAAAAATTGTCCATCTAAATTCTGCATCCCATAAACTGTTGGTAGATTCATTTCTAAATCTATACACACCACTCAAAATCAAGACTTGTGTGTGCTTTGATGTCTTTCTGGGTTATCTCTTTGCTATTGCCTTTGTAGGTACGTTTCCCTTCCAGGTTAGTCCAGGTTCTTTACATTTTGCTGTCAACAAAATTGATGTGAAGCTTTCTTCTGCCAACTCGATAGCCTTCATCCAGCTGTTCTACGATGCTAAGCCTGTCAATAAGGTTGCTATTCTCCAAGTGGCTACTTTTCTGTTAAGTATTTTAAGTTTGGGAATTCACTGTGGTCCACAAGGCTTTGATACCAGGACTTTGAAGCAGACTTGGAAAGCACACCCCGCATTCAGTTAGTCAAACGTGTTTTTCATACAGCTTGACTGAGAAGGTCCATGTATATGTTCCACCAAAATCCATTGACTGCTGCTGAATGTTTCATTCTTGATAGTTGGGTCCATGCTTTCTAATTCTCTCTTTTTCTTCGACCAATGTAAACGTAAATGTTGCTGTAAATAAACAACTGAATGTAACTTTAAACTTGTTTGTATTGTATTGTTTCAACAGCACTCAAAGTTGCCATCCTGAGTCAAGAGCTAGCTAACAAGAGATGACTGTTGTTCAAGACAAGAGTGCCTGTGCTGTGACTATATGTGAATGATGTGAATTGCGAATTGAGAAGTGTCAACACAGGAGTTATTCGCGTGCACGAGAGGCTCTGCTGCTGAGCAAAGGTTTCCATAGTGGTTGCCAGGGAACCGAAGATGTGACATCACCAAGACTATACAAATGTTGAATGAAAGACAAAAATCTATGCAAATTAACCGAATTTATTTGGCATGTTCCTTTGAAGTATGTCAGTGATTTTCACTTTTCAGCAACAACTGGCACAATCACAATCCCACAAGCTCTCGTTGTTGTTTAGATTAATATCCCTGTCCACCAGGAAACTACTGAGGCCAAGTACAATTACACAGAGTTAGAGGAAGTATGAGTGTGGGAGTATCTTGCTGCAACACTGAATCACATCACTCAACCCAGGGGTTTAATTATTTTTCTGTAGTCATCTGTCTGAGACATTCTCCAAAATGATTGCTCGAACAGCACACAGCTCACACATTCTTACATATACACTTATACGTTTAAGTGCACGTGTTTTACTCATCAGTTGTCTTAGACATATTGCATATTTTAATTAACAGTGGGCGTACAAAAAACATATGCTTGATTGTTATTCTAGTACTCATGGAGTTTCCTTGTCTTTGTCAAATGAACAAAGCAAAAACACAAAGTGTTTGGGTTTTTTTTTTATGTAATTTTGTTTAGTTTGTTCAGTGGCAGAAACAAATTTCCATACTAATCAGTGCCTTATGTTCATGTAGTGCTGTTTGACTTTTCATATTTGTAAAAGCAGATGTTTTAGCAACATGTCACTCATTGAGCCTGGATTCTGCTTTTATAATGGATTTTGTTCAGTTTCTCTACAGTTGAGTCGTTATTTATAGGTCATGGTGTTGTTCCCCTTTTTGTTGTCGAAACTTTTTCGTCAATTTGAGCCACAGTAGCTCATCTGTTGGATGGAACAACAAGGGCCATTGCTCCACCCTGTCACTGGTTCACCACTCTTCAATCCTTGGACCACTCTTGACAGACCGGGAACAAGAGCTGCAATTCAGCCCTTGTCAAACTCGCTCAAATCGTTACGTTAGCCCATTTGTCCTGTTTCTAGCACATCAACCTTGAAGACAAAATGTTCACTTGCTCCCTAATATATCCCAACCACTAATAATTGCCATGATAAAGAGAGATAATCAGTGTTATTCACTTTACCTGTCAGTGTTCATAATGTTATGCGTGAGCGGTCCACGTCTGCCCGTGTCTTCTAAACTTTTCATGACAATGCTACAGGCCTACCCTGTCTAGCCTCAAACTAAATAAGGGAAGTGATAACTAGTATTTTCTATTGAATATTCAATGCAGATATCTGCTACATTAGTGGTTTAACATTAAATATCACAGCAATATAGGGATCATCAAGTTCATATGAAAAATCCAGTCTTTTTGTAGGTTTAATCAACCACACTAAATGATTTTAATCAAGTCACATCTCAAAAGCAGCCAGTCTGGGTGCATAAACACTTTACTTGAATTTGTTTCCAACCTCTAACCAGTTTTCCCATTTCAGTAGGAAGCCAGCATTGACTAATTCAGCCAGAACAGAGTTAGTCAAGTATATTTGCTCACATTCTTTAACAGTGATACCGAAAATACGAGAAATTCATGTGCTTCAATGATGTAATGTGACTGTGGCTGAGAAGGAAAAATGGGAAATCCCATAAAAGCCGAGCTATCTTTTTACTCTCCTCCTCTCTCTCATTTGAAGAAATCGTGCTGCAGCTGCAACTCCGAGGTGAGCACCAAAGACTGCAAAGCTGCCAGCTCTCAGTCAGCTCCCTCTGATTGTGCAAAGCCAACCGACTGAAAGCCCGTTTCCCAGCCCTCCACTGATCAATAGCTCATATACGGTTTGGCAGCGCCAGTTTAGCTGCGTATCACCCGGCCCAATGGGCAGTATCTGCACCAACACAATTTAATCAGCCTCAGTTATTGGTGGGTCTGTGACTGTGAATAGAACTGTGGGATGCACACACTTACCCACACACACACAACACATACACAATCAATTGATCAGGTGAATAACAAAGGAAGAAGATTCTGGAAACACATGCCAGTGTGTTCCAGTGGACTGTGTGTTTGTATGAAATTAAATTGGCAGGGATCTGTATACAGTATGTCTGTGTGAGAGTGTGCATAATAGACTAAAAGGATAAGCTTATGACTGAGCATGTGTATTCTCAGGGCACGGTTATTTTAAATTCACAGCCCACCTGTAATTATCCCCTTTTCTTTACTCATCAATCTGTTTCTGAGTTTAACTTGTAGACAGAAAGTAAACTAAGGTGTAGACACGTGCTCAGTGGTCCAGATGGTGGCAGGTTTGATGCAAATCTGTGTAGATGTACAAGAAGGCTTAACTACCATTTTTTAAAAATCGCCACAATCAGGTGTTCATGCTTAAAAAAAGTAAAATTACCTGCAAATCTAGACAGATGAGTCCCATTTGCTGCTTGCATTTACATTTCCACCTTAAATAACCTGCATTTCCAGGAGAACTACAAATGCATTTTGAGGAAGTGGTGCTTCAGAGACAGTAATGAAGCGAGGAATCCATCATTCAGAGGCGGATCTGCCGATTTCACAAGTGGCACCAGCCTTAAGGGACTGCGATTCAATGCAACATTGGGTTGTTGTCATTCAGCGATGATGTAGACGCGCTCCACTGTGGCCACTTAGACATAAAATCCATATCTGAATGCAGCACTACTCGAGTCCCACGCTTGTGGTTAAAAAGTTGTTTGGGGAAATGTTAAGACTTAATTGAAGTAAAGCAGGAGAAGGCAGGTTGAGGGAATAATGAGGACATGCCCAGGTGGTTGAAAGTGGAGAGCTGTAGCTCGAGAGCCAACCTGCAACATGTGAGCTGCTGTAAATAGAATGAAGGCATGTAGCATGTTTGCTCTCAGGAGAACAGAAAAATGAAAAAGTACACTTTGCTACGGTCAAAAGTGGCACTCAGTCTGTCCCAGCTCCATCTGAAGACACAAAATCAATTTCCACACCTCTGCCCCCTGTTGCAGGCTGTCACTCGGCCACTGAAGGTGTCTGTAGGACGAAACCGAGCAGGAGGATTTTTCTTTTTTAGAAGCAGAGCACTGAACTTATTGATCTGGACAAATCTCCAGAGCTCAACTGCTACACTGATGACCGCCATCTGAGGATTTTAGGGGAGAAAAGCCGCAAGAGGCTTCTGGGAGTAGAAGTCAGGGACGCAAACTTCAAATTAAGGTTAAGATGCTGCATTCTTCACCAGTGGCTCGCATCTCAGTCATATGCAATTAACCCCTTAAACCCCAGGAGGCTGTTTGACTTTTCAAACTGTGCAAAAAGGTTTCGCTCTGTGGAGGAAGAGAATTTTGAAACACACTAAGTCTTCTTATCTCGACCTTCAAGACAGAGAGAGAATCGACAAATTCCTCCAAGTAGTGACAACCAACTTTCTCTTAATGAAAACTGTAACAGTGAGGCGATGACACTGATGTTATTGAACCAGTGCTAAAAAGCTGTCAAGAAATGACACGTTTGATGCAATAATCGAGGCACTAACTCCACACTATGTTATTTACAACTTCCAATAATGTTCCCTAAAGCAAGCTTGTGGTACAAAAGGCGCACCTGGATAAACAGGAAAACAAAAGCCTAAGGAGAACCTGGCTGTGTGTTTGATTATGTGGCATGGAGTGACCCTTGTTTCCAGAAATGGGAAATTTGACACGGAAGCCAGAGGCTAATTTCAATCCATCCATCCATGTGTGCTCTATGGCAGAGTTTCCCAACCTTTTGGAGCCACATATTTCACATTAGAAAAATCACAGGGCACACTACCAAACAAAAATGTCACAAAAAGCATATTGATCATTTTACCCGTGCACCAGGCATAACAGAATTGGTTCAGTTTGTCCTGGTATACCTTTTTTGCTTTCTTCTGACCAATACTCATGTTAGGGCCTTCATCTGGGTCGTAATTTTCTCCAGGACCATATTTATCTATTGCTATTACACGCTGCGTTTTCTCGCAGCATGACTATTATGTAATTTCTTTTTCATCTTCTTCTGTTTTACTGGCAGTTGGCAACCCATTTAATTAGAGTAGGTAGTTATGTCTCTGGTAGAAGACAATGCAATTATTCTGTCCGTTACTCACACCGATCGCTTACTCACTACTCTTTTTTTGGGTGGGGGGGGGGGGGGGGGGGGGGGGATTGCATAGGTAATGACTGAAGTGTGCTTTGCTCAGGTCACAAAGGATGTGTCTCCTCAGGGACAGGAGTGCCTTACCACAGTGGAAGAAGTCTGTAATAAGAGTAATAAAGGCGGGGTCTAGTGATTTCAGCCACAGATCCTTAGGTTTTGGAAGTAATCTCAAACTCTGACCTCGGACAATGTGGACTGAACAACTGATGGACACTGTTGATTGTGAGAAGATGTTGGAGAGGCTTAATTATAAAAATGAGATGGTTAAAGAGCAGTGGGACAGATTCTGTGAGTTCTTATCTAAAGACGAAGCAAAAGCTTAATTTGACGTAAGTCCGATAGCGTCGAATGGATGTTTAGTCAAAATGTTTTTCTTGTCTTTTCTTTTATTGTGTAGTGTTTTGATGGTTTAGCAATTAATTCAATAAAAATCCTTTAATAAAAAAGGCAGATGCAATAACACTTAAGGTAAAAAATGCAGAGGTTTGCTGTGACATGATGATCCACAGTGGTGACTCCTAAAGGCAGCAGCTGGAAAAAGAAGATGATGATATTTTACTGTCATATGCTTTGTTGTTTTTTGATGTTCTTATTTCAGTTTTTTGTAGCTCTTGCACATTTAAAGTTGTGCTTGATTTCTGAAAAGAACCTAAGCAAAATAACTAGAAGTTATTAAAGTATAAAACCCATAATATTTATGCAGAGATTTACTGGTTGCAGTTTTAACTGCTTCAAAGCTTTGCTCATCCCGAGGCTGCCGGCTTGCAGTTGTCTCCGAACTTTGGATAGCTTTAGCTTTAGCCACAGTCCTTTTTGTTTCGACTCTTCTCAATATTACATGCAATAGATACTTCACATAACTATAAAGAAGCATAAAAATGACAGCCATCAGCGTTAAACACACTCTGAATCATACTCTGACTAGACAGAATGCAAACACTAAATATAATTAGTCCATAAATATTGGCTCAGACTATGACACCACCACCATCTCCTCCCTAAATTCTCATTCGGTACTCCAATCTTTGAGAACGACCGATCTAAATCTTCACTTTTTTCTTTTCTAAATGCTACCAAAGCGCCCTGTGGTCAGCCTGGACGCATCCTGTCTAGACTTTAAACATCTGCTGCTCTCCGTTTCTGAACATTAATCCTTAACTCAAGGTCTGCTGAATTAAATCACACTAGAGATTAGAGGAGTGGATGAATTATTAATTATATTTGTTTATATTACAACCACAGCATCAATCAAAAGTCACTGTTTGGCCCACGGGCAAAACAGGGTCGCAGTGGACTAAAAGAAACATTTGCAATAAATCAAATGTTTGTTTCATGAAGACAAACCCAGCAACTCTTATTTTAATTTATAAACAGTCTGAAGCATCATCCCTGAAGGAAGAGTGGGGCCCCTCATGGCGCACTACTGGCCTCTAGTGGTAGTAACACAAAATCCCATCCTGCACGTCACAGCAAGGATTTCAAACTCCGTTTGATCTCAAGTAGGCTGGAGCAATAACATGTAATATCAACCTAATTTTCTTTTAAAAATAAGCCCAATTTCAACAGCGTGTCTCATTTCGTGAGCATTACAGATCAGAGCAGATCTACACTCAACTCAGTCTCCACATGAACTTGTATGAGCCGGATAATTTCTCGAGACTTAAAAATACTTTTCCCAGATAGATGCACTCATGTGGAGTATGGCTGCGATGATCTACTTTAAATGATCCATAAAGACTTTCAGTGTTTGTAGGCTTTTAATAATTATCCTTTTATTTTTAAACAAATAACTGAAATAATTGTATAACAGACCTTCCTAAGAGGGTGTATGTGATAATGTGGGTTGCTCTTGGTCTTGCATCACCATAATTAATGTCAAGCCCAGGTTCAATATTGCACGTGACCAATCAAATTATTGTGATGTCATAGTTTTTTTGATGTAAAAAAAAAAAAAAAAAAATTTCAACGTCCATTCAGGGAAAAAAAAAAAAAATTCGAAAACAGGGGCGGTTAGGGTTGGGACTTTCTGTTAGGTGTATGTGATGGTGCTTTCACATCACAAAACTTGACATCAGAATGAGATTAGTCACTTGAGGTGCTGAACCTGGACCAACACTACCTTTCATGATCCAGGAACACCAACACGGGGATATTAGATTGTGTCTTCAAGGCGTCAGCAGTTCGCTCATTGTGCATTGCGACAGTTAATCACTATCACACATTTCAGTCTCTCTTTTTTAACACTCTCATTAGTAATCACTTTCCTGGCTATCCTCAAAGTTGACTGGTTGATTGACTTCCTATTGCTTTTCCAGTAGTGCCTCAAGCATTTGTGTCCTGGACGAGCATCAGTAAAAAGAGGTTTCTTCCTGTCAAAATGGAGTTTTTCTTTCCCACAGTCGCACTTCGTTTAAGGAAGAAACAAGCTGCATATAGTAAAGAGCGTTTTTATTAAACATAAAAGCAAAACAGAAACACTTCTTTATTTTAAGAGTACGCATGACAGCCACTTAAAAGTAGTACGGCATCGTCTGATCGTCTTTTATACAAATAATTTGCATAGCAATAGTAACATGATGAACACTGTACAATGCATGAACACGCAAACACACGCATACTTTAACTTGAAGAACATGGTAACATACAGAACTTGTGGGCCTGTGCATAATACGTCTTGGAAAGTAAGATTTACAAACACATTTTAAATCCAGTAAAACACACACACACACACACACACACACACACACACACACACACACACACACACACACACACACACACACACACACACACACACACACACACACACACACGTTGACAAGTTAATAATCAGTATGTTTTTTTTCCCCCTAATCTTTAAAAATGTATAAAATACATGCTATAGTTTTCTCAAAGGTAATTAACGTCTTGCAAACAAACGCCCACATTAAAAACGCCTTTACATCAAATGGGAATTATTGTCTTATTATAATATTATGGTATAAAGGACAGACTACACAACACATAAATATTAAACATATTCACATTTTATATACATGTTTCCTCTTGAGGGAAATTTGAAAAATACTTTCACTCATCTTAAGCTTCATTTTCCCAACTTCTGAACCAGACACGTCACTAAGAGCTCAAGGCTTTCTCCAAAATGTCGATACTGAGCAATGGCAGAGACGCAACTTCAAAAAACACCCTGAAAACATATTAAAAGAACCGATCGTTAGCCAAAAACAACATTTTGAAATTATTCTAGCGCCTGTAATCTTTCATGAAGACTTACTTATGTGAGTATTTGTTCTTGATGGCTCTCAGTTTATCATCAGGAGGTGCTGAGAGCATCGAGTAGATTCTCCTGACAACGGGCGCCAAATCTGACGCCTGATAGCCCGAGTGAAACTGCAGGATGGGAGACTGCAAGGAAAAAAGAGCAGCACTCATTTAAAAAAAGAAAAAGAAAAGCCAGCCATGTTGAACCCCTTTAAAGTTATTAAAATCCAATACAACATTACACAAAGATAATATTACTTCTAAATTGCCAAAAGCTTACAGGAGATGATTCTGGAAGCCGGCGCAGGCAAGAAATGAAATTACCCACCACCCCTAACAGCAAAATGGAAGCAATAAGGGCTCAATTTTACATACAAAAAACAATTTATATTTAAATTGGGAGGACTGTTCAGGAGACAGAGCTGCAAATGAGAGGCTGGTAATGTCGCACGAACTGACACCGCATCAGATTTAACAAAGTCTACATTTAATGGAAAGGATGGAAATAACACGAGGAAGAGAAGCTTCTTCAGTGCTGCAAACATTACACATGTTAGAACAGATCAAGTAACGTCATTAGATGGTGTTTACTGTAGAAAAGAGTGCTTTGTATAAATCATTCTGAGAAAAAAGGTTAAAAGTTGCCAGCAACCAAACCCTTCTCCTGCTTCATAGTCAGCTATAATAATGCAAGTTGTTTGTATTGCTCAAAACTTTGACAAACAAAAAGCAGTCCAGGTGTCTTTATTTCAAATGCCTTATGTTACCTTTACCAGGGTGACCAAGAACATGTAGACAAAACACATGTTCACATGTCAGATTTCATCCACATTTTCCAGTCATGTGACCGACTCACTACCCTGAATGGGCAAAACTTTCCTCCATAATAACGGGCAATAGTGGACAGTCTGTAGTACTGCAGGACAAAAGCATTAAGCTTATTTTTCCACCTGACTGGAGCCAAGACTACTTGGATCATCCATCCGTGGAGGAAAACAAATATATGAAGTGAAACTATGGGTTTTTGGGGACTTGGGATCCATTTTTATATTTAAATCCCTGAAAGTGGTTGAGTGACATCTACATGCATCTTCTACAGATTCCCTCACCTTACCTTGCTGCTAGGATGAAAGCATGTACTTTTGATCTGGATGGGTTAATAATGCCGGCACGTGACAGGTGAAGAGCAAGAAATTGTTCATTGTTACAGCAAAAGCAAACGCTACATAGCTAGCTTAAAAAAAAAAAAAATTCAATTCCATATTAATAATCTAGTACCAAATCACAACAAATGTTTCCTCAAACTGCTTGACATTATAGGAAAAAGACCCTACAGTAATACAGAGAAAACACCCCCAAAATGACCCCTTATGAACAATCAAAAGGTGATAGAAGAAAAAGTCCCTTTTAACAGGAAGCAACCTTTGGTAAAACCAAAGCTCAGGGACGGGCAGCCATCTGTGAGTGGGGGTGAGGGGAAGAAGAAAGCACAAGAGACAAGTGCAAGTATGGGACTATTAATTTGTCACATTAATGTGGTGTCATAACAGTAAAGCTGACAGAATTTTTCCAATGTTGGGTAAATAGTGTTTACGGTGTAAATGCCACTGACAGCCTTGGTCGCTGTTGACAGCAGGGATTGGTGCAATTTGGCTTGAAAGGGAGGAATAGGACAGGTGTGTTCAGATGTTGGTGCTGTACTCATTTCTGTAAAGAAATCTGATAGTCCAGCAAGCTTTGGCCAAGTTAGACTCAAAGACTTCCAAGGACTGGGCTGGAGGGCGCCGTGTGGGTATATCCCAGTAGCTCTGACATCGTGTGAAAACTGTGGATTGTGGTCTTCTATTTATAACTTGAGTATCTGGGTATTGAGAAATGGCCTTAGTAAAAACTCAAAAAGAAAGAAAACCTAACTTGCCAAAAATCAACTTAGGAGAGCGAAAACACTAAAGATCAGTGTCAGACTTTAGGGAAGTATTTTAGACTGGTCCGTTAGTCTAATGCAAGCAAGACAAGGAACAATATGGAGGTAACCTACCCATCCTCCCAGGTCTTTGGTGACCAGCGCCATCAGCAGGCAGGCCGAGGCCACCAACGAGCCTCTCGCTGGAACAAGGTCCATCTCCATGAGACTCATCTCGCAGTAGTAGCGAGCCAGAGTCAGCGTGTCCATGCTGGCGCTCACGCACTGCAGACACAGCCACAACAAACATTCTCGTGAGATGTGAACGCAGGTCGAGTCACACAAAAACAAACAGAGAGCTGCAGTCAGTGGTGGAGTAACCTCTCCTGGTCATGCACACCTTGGCATAGCGTCTGAGGAATCGATACGGGATGGGGATGTTGATGTCAAAAGACAGCGTCTGCAGGATGCTCTCCTCCATGGAGATGAGCTCCTCCCTTTTGTATGCGTCGTCACAAATGTACAAGAAGTCGTCGACGCAAGGCGGGCTGTGCTCCTGCGGGATGGTTAAAAAACACGAATAAGCATTAGGTTGAAACCTGATTGCAATTCGACCGTCCCCTTTAATGCATTTTCGAGTCCTGCAGTCATTTCACTGCGTATGCACAAGGTCAGGTCTCACAGTCCGTTTGATCTCATTTCTGTTTCATGTTTTGAGCCTCTGGATAGTTGCTCCCCTTCAGTTTTCACTACGTGCACTTCAAAATAAAAGCCCTAGGCTGTAACAACTTTTACATGCTTGATCTAAAGCTGGAAAAGCTCATGCCAACTGTGCCCGACATCAGAGGAGGCTGAACTTCTACTCTGGCCGCGGTTACGACAGAATAAATAACACTTTTCACCCATTTCTAAAGACGTACAGAGCTTGAAAGCACCGAATGTCAAAAGTTTATGTTTTTTCTGAAATTCAGTACGTCCTCTGACAACCTTTCTTCTCTGGCTGGTCTTCTATATGTACACTCTGGCCACTTCATTAGATAGGGCTTTCGCTCCTTACTTAGACCCCCAAAATGGCGGATCGGGCCAAAATCCTTTCCACGCCCACCCCCGTGACATCACGCTCCAAAGCCCTATACACCTGTTCAACTGTTTGTTAATGCAAATATCTAAAGTGTGGGCTTGGGGGGCCCCTGGTGGGCCGCAAAGATACTGCAGAGGGGCCGCAGTTTAAAATTAATTAAAAACTGTGTACAGCTACATAGTTTACAGATGTATTTTCTTATGTAAAAAGGGAACTTAAACTGGTAATAGTAGGTGGTTAGTTTGAGAGATAACTCATTATGACCTAAACTCACTGCCCTTGTATTTAAGTTTGCATTTTTTGTAATAACATTTTCAAGGAAATCCATCACTGTCTCATGTTTTTTGATTAGATGGTATTTTATGTTTTTTTTAAAGCACTCAGCTTTGTAAATGGCTGATGGCATGTAAATAATGGTCAAGACGATATGCTGAGAGTCAAAACCGAGGATCGGAGTGGAATTAGAAAACCTGCAGCCACGCTGTAAAGAAGTGTGCACTGAGTGTGTGTCTCTGTTACATCGAGGAGCCCTGATAGGTGCAGTTAATCAACCTGGGATTGAGACTCCGTGACTTGCCTCCCAGGAGCACTTAAGAGCTGAATATCTCCGTTCACGTGTGCTTTTTATCCTCACAGCCTTGTTTTTTTTACTTTTCACCATTTAAAAACAAAAAACAAAACAAAAAAAAAAAAAAACTTTTTTTAGAAACACATTCACCTTACAAGCAAATGATTGCGCTCTGTTCCCATTAATAGACTTGTATACTAGTTTAATACCTTTCTTTACCATTACTTACCATAGCTTGTGAGACATCCTATGAGAAATTTCAGACTCCCATGTGCCACAGTTGGGTTCTCACCTCAAATTTGGAGGCTACGAGCATGGCGGTAGAGCCAACGAGCTGCAGCATCTCCCTGTGGACCGGGGTTTTAGCCAAGTAGTGGTCCGTCATCTTTACCGCCAGGTAGAGGGTCTCATGGTACAGCTCGAAATTCTCCTAAATAAAGGGAGAAACAAAGTGTCACTCAGAGCAAGCAAGTGTTTCTAACACAGCAGGAATGCGACGTTTAACTAACACCTCACCTGTACTTCGACCAGCCAGTCAATCAGGATGGCCCTCATCTCTGAGTTGAGGCTGGGCTGCGTGGGCATGTAGTTACAGAGGACAAACTTCTCCTGCGGACGATAAAATTAAAGAGAAAGGAAATGTAAACAAAACCTGTGTATATTTAAATTTATTTAACTCACAAAAAAAGAAAAGAAAAAAAGTCCAGTGCGATAAAGGCTTTACAATTTGTCTCACCTCTCTGTTTTTAAGGTAGTCAAAAATATCCTTTGCATACTCTGGACACATGTAGCAGTCCTCAGAGTTCTCAGAGTCAATGTCAAACTCCTTTGGGATCTGCATGGATGGGTGAAAAGAAAAGGAAACAACTCAGGAAAAGCTTTTCACAGCGTCTCTAGCTTTCTATAAATCTATAATTTCCCTTACTTCTTGTCTCCGAAGGTGTGCCGGCACTTCACGGGCAGCAGGAGACGTAGCAGCAGCAGCCTGCTCTTCTACAGGAGCTGCCACATCGACCAACGTGTCCCCTTCCTTCTCCTCCTCCTCCGTATCGGTCCTCTCTCGCTCGGATATCGTTCCCTCTGAGCTCACAGACGACGACGACCTGCACGGAGGGAGAGAAGAGGGGAATTAAAGAAGTCTGCCACCGACTGGCGCAAGGCATGAAAGGGGAACAAGAAATTTAACCTGAGGGTTATTAGAACAGTTAAATGGACCTACTTTTTCAGGTTAGCTAGGTTGCTTGCAGACGCTGAGGTGGAGCTGGTTTTCTTTGCAGTCTTCTTCCCTGGTTCCTTCTTCTTCCCAGGAAAGCTGATCTGTACCTTATGAGCCTGGGAACATGACGAGAATTAGTTTTAAACATGGATCCAGTTTGTGATACATTTTACTTCAGACTCTTACAATTTGTCCTTTTATGCATGAAACAATTTCAAAATGTGACTCGAGTCCAGACAAATATTCCACACAATCGTTCTCTGACACACCGCTGGTTTGACAGCAAGCGTTCAGGTGATTGTGAGGTGAAAAAAAACAAGCAAAATGTTTGTTTCACACCCCCGCCAGGCAGCCGAGGACACATTCACACCACAGTGCAGATCCATCACACACTGACGCACTAAAATGTAGGATTAGAGTGTCGCACAGGCTTCAGACACCACCCTGACGGAGGTGGGATCGGTGAAAATGTTTAAAGTGGATTTTGTTTGAAACTTCAAATTGCCCAGCTTTATTAAAACATGTTTTGTTAAGTGACACACTTTCTCATTTAAGAGTTTGCCATTTCTTTTTATAAGAATTTTTCTTTATTAAGAAACCACGCATGTTTCAGTTTAAGCGTCGTTTTCAATAAATTGCATGCTCAAAAAAAAAGTTTTCTCACTCCTATTTCTTCATCATGTTGAAGCTCTACTTTGAACCTTATTAAGATCCAACCATGCAAAATGTGATTTTTTTTTGCCATTTTTCAAGTGATCGTAAACATTAAATGGAACTGTATCAATACGCCCTGTGATATCTGGGATAGGCTACAGTCCCCCAAAGACCTGAATTAAATAAGTGGAGAAAAATAAATTCAAAAAGTCCTCGTACATGAGAACAGAGCTAGTAGCTGTCTGTAGAATACACCAAGCAAAGACTGAACACTCGAGCCAGGCTGGACTAGGCTGGAAATGGAGTATTTGAATTAGTGACACCACGTCTCCTACTGCTACTGTGTGCTAACTGTGCTCAGACCACTTTGATGGAATCCGTATCTGACGACTGTACCTTGTGCAAACCGTATGTGCAGCTGTAAGTTTTGATGGCAGCAGTAATGTCAGCCTTACATCAAAAGCAGAATAAAGTCCGATTTAAATGTTAAGAAGTCGACGTCGTAGCTGGCATTTATGCTCGCGATGGTGCATTACATGTTTGTTACCATATGGTTGTCATGGTGTTTTATATGCAGTGCCAGCCAACGGCGGGAAATGGTTTTATCCGATACCGGTGCCAAATCGGTACTTTTGAAACGGTGCCGGTGCTTAAACGGTGCTCGAACCGGTGCTTAAAGAATGGAGAACACAAACTTTGTCCAAAAACCTCTCATGTTCAGCTGTTTTTTTGTAAAAAGGTAACAATGTTAGCCTTTTCTGCAGCTATAGGGCATATATGGTATGGTATGGCTGGAAGCAGCGCTTAAACAATGGAAAAAACACAAACTTTGTCCTAAACCTCTCATGTTTAACTGTTTTCCACTTTTTCTTTGGTCATTTTAGCCTTTTTGGCCAGGGTAAAGGGAGTATCTGCCATCAAACAAGAAGACAGCCGCATGTAACTACGACGGTGTTTGCTAGTTCACCTTACATGCATTAATTTAATAACGTGGATAGCCTACTCAACGTAAATTACACACGAACAACATTAAGCTACTCGCCCAGAGAAGAACGGCTGCTGCTGCCATCATCATCCTCATCATTTCTGCTACACTGGCAGGGCTAGGGGCCAGGACTCTCCTCTTCGGGTTCTTGGGGAATGTTGCTAACTCCGGGACCGATAACAGGCACCACGCCCGTAGTAGGTACGGTGCATTTCTCGGCTTTAAAAAAACGCTACGTTGCCGGGTGTTTCATCAGATTCGAGGTGTTACCTCCTTTGCACAGTATCACCTTAAAGTACTTGTTGCAGGCTGCTGAGTTTGCATCTTTGGCTGTGAAGTACAGCCAGACTTTTGACAGCTTAGCCTCCTTTGGGCATTTTTAATCTGTAGCTAAAAGAACGTACGTACCTGGGCCCACCTACTATGCTTGCAAAGGTAAAATGATTGGCTAGAATCTGAAGTGTATGACATCTGAGGAAATAAAGCACCAAAATGTGCGCTGCGTTTTGGTCTGGTTACTACCGTTTACGTCAGAACCGGTGCTATAATGGCACCGGATACCGGTACCCATCCCTAGCCAGGAGTTTCATCCCTCTTCTGAGTCCTCGCTCATTGTGATCTGATGTTTTGGGTTGTAATATATTTGTCCCTCAAGTTTTTTCCCCTCCATCTTCTTGTACAAACGCTCACATCACTCTCAATAAATTTTCTCAGTCTCTCTCCCTCTCCGTGAGTTTGACATTTGTGAGTCTTTACATGGATGCTGTGATTATTATTCATTGTACTGAGAAACTGTTTTTCTCTCACTGATAAATTCAAAAACTGTGGCAGAATGAAACAGGAGGAATCAATGCTGAACAAGCTGATCACAATGGTTGGGCCATACCACACATTTGTGTCGAGAGGAAAAGAAGTCAAGGATCATTTTATATTTGACGTTAGCGTGAAAACTGAACTAGGCAAAACAAACAAACAGTCCCACTGAAGCAGGACTTATAACTTTCTTATATGTCAACACAATCAAATGGTTAAATGTTGACAACTTTAACCTTTCACATACAAAAAAGCACACAAACTAGGAGCCCATGAAATCCTACGAAAGGTGACATCAACTGTCAGGAAGTTCAATCCCGACTCTTGATGAACCATCTTTGCGATAAATATGTCTCTTTGTGTGCTTATTGAAGCTCTGATCCTGCTGTTAAAGCCCAAGTCACAACCTTTAAAAAAAAAAAAAAGAAAGAAAAAAGTACTTACATTGGTGATATCGATGAAAGCAGTCCTCTTCTTGGGAGCTCCACGAGGAGGGGAGGAGGACCTCTTAACCTGTGTCGCGTCCTCCTGTATGCACAAACAGAAAACACACCACATATATAAAGTTTTGCACAGTGAATGGGCAAAAGAAGCCTCGTTGCGTTGCATTGCAAAGCAGGCATCATCATCATCTCCATCCTTCCCATGCAGCCTTCAGGTGCAGCACTACCTGCTGTGTTTACATCAGAGCGAGCCACCAGAAGACACATGAATGCACGTGCATTTTACCTGGTTCTCGAACGCTGTTGCATTCAGTTTGGGTATTTTGCTGCCAGCGGCCGCTGTGGGTTTCCTTCCCCTTGGAAAAGGCATGGCTCACTCCCTGACGGTTTCTTCCTAAAAACAAAGCTCTGCAGCCGCTGCTCCGTGTTCTGCTACAGCAAAGAAAAGCACGCAAAAATAGCGGGATGATTAAAAGGAAACAGTAAAAGAAAAACAAACAGATTTAAAATTGTTTTGAGATAACGTATATGGCTAAACATCACATGCAGAAACCCTGGTATTAAAGCTTTACGCTAAGAGGGCGGAGTTTCTCAGGTGAATCGGTTGTGTACTAAAATTTTAAAAAATAGAACGCCAAAATGGCGCAGATAAATTTGTTTATCCTACCTTATGGTATAAAACTTTCTTCTTTAGTCCGGTGACTTGTTTTAGAGAAGCAAAAATGCATATAGTTTGGGTTACTAATCCGATTCAACTGTGTTGTTACTAAGACGAGAGCTCAAACAAAAGTGGTTCAGCCGAGGATCAAATCTGCTGCGCTTCGCTCTCATTGGATAGAATTTGAGTCTGGCGGACCAATCAGGACGTCGCTAAGGATGCAGGTTGCCAAGGAGCGCTGGTTTTATGTTAACAGCTACGCCCGGTGCGTCGACGGATACAATTTCAAAATAAAAGAGTTAAAAAGATCATTGATTGTTTAAAAAGAAAAGGCTCTATTTTATAATTTAACTAAGGTTTATTTTTAAAATTGGTATTTTCCTATTTAATTAAGGAAGCAAAACTTACGGTTAGCAGTTTAAACAACTACAGCTTCTGTGCCGCCCAAATCTTTTTGACAATATCAAGCAAACTCCAAAGGAGGAGCTTTCGCTATTTTCAAACCACCAAGCAACCAATAGGAGTTTTAAGCATCGAGGCTTGTATTTTATTGACATTCATATGGTTGAAACACGCTTTTGATCTTGAATTTGTACGCTAGTGCATATACTCAACACACATATATACACACATACCATTTAATATTCAATATTTGTTTTAATTCAAAACATCTTTCTACTATAATACTGCTGGGGTAGCTGTGAATCAGGAAGTATACTGAACACCATGTTGCTCTTTGATCCCTTCATTGGAATATGAATGTGTATAACTATTAGAGAGAAAGCACTTAAGCAGAAGAATAATTTGTATGAATGGGTGTAAATGAGTAAATGAGGCATGTTGAATAAAGTGCTTTGAAAGTATGATAACCTGTATCCGGTTGTTCAGTGATGACGCGACGAATCCTACTTCCGGGTCTAAAGTAGTCTGCGTTTAATATGGCTTTTGTGTTGTTAACATGTTTAATGTTATGTATTTTCTTCTATTTGATCTCAAAAAGCTCCTAAAACAGTCAGCGATCACTGTTGACCTCCCTCGGCTTTTATTACCGCTAATCATTTATTTAAGCTCAGTTTTTAAAACCTTAGAATGTAACTACAGCCCAGCCCATGCAGCAGTATATGAATGACTAACCTCGTATTGTGGATGGATTATCTCAGTTGTTCTCCTGGCTGAAGTTTGGTCCTTTTACAGCATCCTGCCATGCGATTACATTTGTTCCTGACCACCCAGAACACTCACGTTAGCTTTTATCGAGTGGAAAAAAAGTGAGCTTGTTTATATTATGCTAACATAGCTGTGTCGCTAGCGGTCACGTAGCACATCATTATATACCAGCTAGCCCAAGTTCAGTAACCCTACAAACGTCACTGCTGTTTAGTTTTCTGTCTTCATTTATGTTGGAAGTGATAAGAAAGCTGTACGTTTTAATTTGTTTCCAAAACCCCGCAGTCAGGGACATGCTATATTGTATTTAGATAGAAGCTAGCGAGCTAACATCCTGCTAACTTCTAACTCCGTTAAATGTCATAAATTCCGTTTTCATGGATGCCTGGATGTTAAACTCAGTTGTTACACCTGGTAGAGCAGAACGCTGATCATTTTATTAAAGATGAAAGACTTTAGACAGTTTTTCAACTCTCAGTAATGCCATAGTGATCGTTTGATATATGGACCCGCAGCGGAGTTTAGACCCAGACACTGCTAGTGACGTCAGACTGAACAACCGGATAAGAACCAGTCCATTTACCATAACAGATTAAGGCCAGTGTTATGCATTTATGTCATGTAGCTGAGCAAAGGATGCTGAGCACATTTATATTTCAACTTTAAGTGCTCAAATTTTGATGTGTTGGAAGGCAAACATGAAATCTAAACTTACAAATAAACTAAGCCATGAAAGAAAAGTAGAAAGAAAAGTAGAAGTGTTATTAAATAAGTAGAAACCTATAAATCTTTATTGCCTATGAATGATGTGTGGGTGGGCAAGCTGGAGGTAGTAGTGCTAAATATGTTAAGATTTAAACTGGGAGTTACCAGAATGGACAAGATTTGAAATAACTATGTCAGAGTGACAGCTCAGGATGGAGACTAGAGGCTAGGCTGAAATGGTTTGGACATGTGCAGAGGGGGGCAGTGGATATACTGGCCAAAGGATGTTGAAAATGGAGCTGCCAGGCACGAGAAAAAGAGGAAGACCACAGAGGAGATTAATGGATGGAGAGAAGGAGGAAATGCAGAGGACTGGTGTGACAGAGGAGCATGCTATTGATAGGGTGAGATGAATACAGATGATCTGTTGTGGTGACCCCTAAAGAAAGCTGCTGGAAAAAAAAGAAGAAGAAGATTGGTTTAGTTTTAGTACAAAAATAGTTTTAGTTTAAAACTCGACAGCTGTCTGAATTTGCATCGTGTGAGAGATAAGCTTTGAACTGACTGCATTATAGAGTCACTGACATTGTGTTCCACATAGTCTGGCCCGGTGCTCTTCAGGAATCTGTTTCTGTGTGTGGCACACCCAAAATGCATGGCCACTTTTGTGTTAATCATTTAATTTAATTTATTTAATTTGTTTATCAGTTATTTTCTGTGGCTATTAATATCCAAAATGACTTTGACAACATGACCAACCTAACCAGTGCATTATTTTGTCACATAAACTGTATAGAAGGTACAAAGAAATGGAGCAACACCCCAGGTTGAACTATTATTCCAAGACAGGTGCAACCCGGTTTCTTTAGGGGGATGGACTTCCGCCCACGAGTCAGATGCAATCTGAGAGGCAAACCGAGTGCACTGTCTTCATTGCTCCTGAACTTTACCTGTGTTTGCAGGTTGGTACCTGGTAAAGAAATACTACTACTGTTTGTACATAACAATGTTTTATCTCCATGTTAACTTGTGAAGAAGTAGAACAGTACCTGTAACACTTATGGGTACTGCCGCGCGGTCGACTCGCATCAGTGTGAGACAGCGGTGTCAGGCTGCGCAGGCCGCTAGCAGAAACGGCGCGGTAATGTTTTGTATTGTGGGTCGTGGGCGCCCAGAGCATTGTCTTGTAGGAAGGTCATTCATATCGATTTATTTTCTTTTCATTATGAAGGTTGGTACTCCCGCACACTTTACTATTTTATATAAAGCTTATGATACAAAGATGTTTTATTGTTAAGTGTCATTGAGGTTTGAAAAGTATATAGCTGTTTAATATGTGAGTGTTAATGACATGTGAAGTAGAAAGAAGTTGTCCATGTTATGCAAAAGTGAATTTCATCCTCAGTGTGCTGTAAATGTGTGTCTAATTCTGCTCAATTTCAGTATTCAGAATCTGTACAGTCGTATATTGCTGTAAATTCATTGTAGATTACAGTGGCTTCCAACTACTTAAGTAAGAGCAGGTGTGTACTTTTGTTTTGCTTAGACTGAGCGATCGCATGAAGTACATGTAAAATAGTGGAACGTGTAGAGTGTGAATTCATTTATTTTTCTACTTGTGACTTTGGGGAAATGGACAGATATGGACACTGGGACTGAAAAAGTCATGCACACGTGGATATTGTTAATGCTGTTCATGTTTGTTGAAACTTGAATAAGAGATGCAATCTGAGAGGCAAACCGAGTGCACTGTCTTCATTGCTCCTGAACTTTACCTGTGTTTGCAGGGATTTCTTCTTTGTTATTGTGGCACCATTCCTGGGGCCCGTAACAAATTGTGGGGGCTCGTCCGGGATCCACTTCCTGTTGAGTCTTCTAAGGAAGAGGGTCCAGAGATACTAGAACCAGAAAGTCAACGTGAGATGGCATCGCTGTAGCCGAGACGACAGCTGGTGGGTGTCCACAAAGAGAAGTCAAGATCTGTACGAGGGTCTTCACTCCACCAACGGAACTGCACCTCTGTGTCTCATTAGTCGAAGCTCATCATGGCAGCAGCGCGCAAGGAGCTGGTTTGGAGCATCAAAAAGAACTTGTATAAGCTTTCAGGTGCAGAAGCCTATCAGCTCGCAAGGGACCTGGTCACAGACAGCCAGAGTAGTGAATTAGAGTCCACTGATGAAGAAGGTTGTGTGGATTGCATTATCAACTATATGCAGTCAGATGCTTTGTTAAATTCTGAGGATGAGGGAATGAGTCAGTTGCTGGTGCTAAATGATCTTGTATGTTCCTTAAAGGACCTCTCTTACCTCCAACGGAGGGAATTTAAGGTACATGGTGGCCAGATTGGGGACCACAATGCTGACATAACTTATAGCAGCATGTGTAAACAGATAGATGAAGGCATTAGAGAGGGTTTCACAGAGACTGAGGTTATCCGGGGTGTATTGAGAATTGTAAAGCCAGGTGTCTTCAAGGATATGCTCATCAACAAAGATGAAATCACTGTGAATGAACTCAAGGGCTTTCTCAGATCACACCTGGGTGAAAAGGCCAGCACTGAATTGTTCCAAGAGCTTATGTGTGCAAGACAGAGTGAACAAGAAACCCCACAACAGTTCTTGTACCGCATGATTGGACTCAAACAGAAGATCCTGTTCCAATCAAAACAGGTCAGTACAGACATTCGTTATGAACCCAAAACTATTCAGGAAGTCTTTCTTCACAGTATCCACCAAGGCCTGGGCACAAAACATACTGACATCAGACAGCAACTAAGGCCACTCCTTTCAAACAGCAACGTCACTGATGAGGAGATTCTCAGACAGGTTATGAAGATGATTAGCGATGAAAATGAACACCAGCGTAGGTTAGGTCATTCCCCCCTGTCAAAAAACAACACATACACATAGTGTCCAGGTGGAAGGAGGGGATGTGAGTGCAAACAGTGGGGATAATGATGCGATCCAACAGCTTAGTGCACAAGTAGAGGCTTTGACTAACATGGTTGCGACTTTAATGGGCCAACAAGCGGCAGCTATTCATACAACCCAATCAAAGACTGCACCTTTCCAAACGCCAGGCCAGGACCAATTCCATGGCACCCAACCTCTTGTTAACCAGGCACTCACTCCTCCACCAAGTCAACCTTCAGCTGCAAGGAGAGGTAAAATACCCAGCTGCACCAAATGTATGCAGCAAGGCTCAGAAAACTGTAATCACTGCTTTGTGTGTGGGGATGCCGGGCATAGGGCAATTGGCTGTTTAAAACGAACCAACCAGCCGGGAAACTGGAGCCGGTCTCTGTTGAGGGACAGACAGAGACCATCCCAAATCCCCAGTCCCACTCAGTAATGCCCACTAGCAAACTGAGACGTCTGAAGGGAAAGGGAAAAAAACGCTGCAAAGAAGAAAGCCAGCCCTCCCCACTGAAAAGCCAAGCAGTTACTGACAGTACAGCCCGAACAGTGCCATTGATTGGTAAAAAGAGCCTACTAAATTGTTTTGTCAACGGCTATGCTGTGACAGTACTATTTGATACTGGCTCACAAGTGAGCATCATTGATAGATCCTGGAAGGAGACGTTCATTCCCCAATATGCAGTGAGGCCCTTACAAGAACTTCTTGATCCTGGGGAAAGCCTTGACCTGTGTGCAGCAAATGGACAGCCAATCCCATATGATGGGTGGGTGGAGCTAACAGTTAATCTCCCGGGGAACACCGATCCCAACCTTACAATGGAAGTACCCTTCCTAATCAGCCAGCTCCCCCTCCCCCAGCCACTACTGGGAGCCAATGTCCTCCAAGGGATGATTAATAGTCATAAGTGTGATGCAGATGCACACACTATGATCCTCAGCCTTCTCCGCAAAGCCCTAGGAGTGGAGGAAGAACAGGCAAGAGCCATGGTCAACTTTATCAATCTGCAGAAAGAGTCAAACCACAGTATAACCACCATTAGGGTAGGGAAGGAAAATGTTTATGTTCCACCTGGTAAAACGGTAAATGTGCGATGTAAAGTACCATCTACCTTTGACATTTCCAACCCTGTTGTCCTGTATGAGCCACTAGAGGATAGCGCCACGCTAGAGCAGCTGAGTGTGGGGGAAGGATTGTTGGAAATCAGTAACACCAAACAACCATTTGTTAGTGCCAATTTCCAACCACACAAACCAAGTAATCACTCTGCCAAAGAGGTCCCAACTTGGCTCCATCCAACATGTTGCCAAAGTTCTGGAGCCAGGCGAACAGGACGTTGGAGATGGGGGTCCAACACAAGCTTGTGTATTGAAGGCTGAAGTTAATGTGGCCTCTCCTGGCACTCCCCCTGCTGACCTGTGGCGACCACCGGTTGACCTCAGTCACCTTAGTTCAGAACAGCAGAGAATAGTCGAGAAAATGTTGAATGAGGAATCAGCTGCTTTTGCACGGGACGGCAGTGACATTGGATATATACCCTCTCTCCAAATGTCAGTTAGACTCAAAGATGACACCCCAGTCCAAAAGGCTTATGCGTCAGTCCCAAAGCCATTGTACAGGGAGGTTAAAGAATATATACAGGAGCTGCTTTTGAAGGGGTGGATTGTAAAATCACACTCGCCATATGCTGCCCCTATTGTTTGTGTGAGAAAGAAAGCCGGATCATTGCGCCTGTGCATTGATTACCGGCTTCTCAACAAAAAGACTGTGCCAGATCGGCACCCCCTCCCCCGCATACAGGACCTGATTGACTCACTCGGAGGCTACAGGTGGTTTTCCATCCTAGATCAGGGCAAGGCTTACCACCAAGGCTTTATCGCGGAGGGGTCCAGGCACCTGACTGCATTCACCACCCCATGGGGCTTATATGAGTGGGTCAGGATCCCGTTTGGCCTTTCTAATGCACCAGCAGCCTTCCAAAGAAGCATGGAGGAAATGTTGGACACACTCAGGGATGAGTGTTGCATCCCTTATCTGGATGATGTGCTATGTTTCTCCAGGTCCTTTGAGGAACATGTTGAGGTCTTGCGGCGTGTACTTCAAGCTCTGCAACGCCATGGAGTTAAGCTCCGCCCTGAGAAATGTGAGCTACTTCGCAAAGAGGTCAGGTATGTAGGCCGCCTGGTGTCGGCAGATGGAGTGAGGATAGACCCAAAGGACCTAGAGGCAGTACAGGCGCTAAAGCAAAAAGCCCCTCAAACAGTCGGTGATGTCAGGCGGCTACTGGGTTTTCTGAGCTACTACCGGGCTTATGTGCAGGACTTCTCCCGCATAGCCAGGCCGCTTTATGAATTGCTCAAGACAAACCCCAGCCCACCTCTAACTAACCTTGTAAGAGAAAAGGGGAAGGGGCCGCAGTTATCTTCACGGACTCCAGTAGAGTGGGGCAGCCAACACCAACAGATTCTTGAGCGTCTCATAGACATTCTAACAAGCCCACCAGTGCTAGCCTACCCAGACTTTGATCACCCTTTCATACTGCACACAGACGCGTCCCAACAGGGCCTGGGGGCGGTCCTGTACCAGAAACAAGATGATAAGATGAGGGTGATAGGTTATGGGTCACGCACACTGACCCCAGCAGAACAGAATTACCACCTCCATAGTGGGAAACTGGAGTTTCTGGCCTTGAAATGGGCAGTATGTGAAAAATTTGTCTACTACCTGTACTATGCGCCCCATTTCACGGTCTTCACGGACAACAACCCCCTGACCTACATTATGAGCACAGCCAAGCTCAATGCTGTGGGTCATCGCTGGGTGGGGCAGCTTGCCGATTTCCATTTTGAAATCAGGTATCGGCCAGGCAAACAGAACATTGATGCAGACACGCTTTCGCGCTGTCCACTTGATATCAGTGTTTTTATGGATCAGTGCTCAGAAAGACTACCAGAAGAGGCAGTGTGTGCCACCTGGGAGGGAACTAGGACTGCAGAAAAAGGGGATGTAGCATGGGTGGCAGCCCTCAACATAACATCACAACACCAGACACATGCAGACACTGGAACATTTCCAGTCATCAGCTGCAAAGAGCTCTCAGATGAGCAGCGGAAAGATCCTGTTATCAGCAAAATGTTAGAGTTAAAGGAGAATAACAGAGATCTAACTGATGAGGTTCGTAGAACATTGGACAAGTCCACAAGGAAATTGTCACGAGAATGGAGTAGGCTGCAGGTGGAAAATGGCTTACTCTATAGGAAGACTCCCAGCCGAAAGCAGTTAGTCCTGCCTGCCATCTACAAACAAACTGTCCTCTCACACCTCCATGACAACATGGGACATGTTGGTGTGGAAAGAGTCCTTAGCCTAGTAAGAGATCGCTTTTATTGGCCCTTTATGAAGAGAGAGGTTGAGGAATATATCACCAGACGATGTCGTTGCATTAAGCAAAAAAAGCCAGCCTTACCTGACAGGGCACCTATGGGGAGCCTTACATCGAGCTCGCCCCTAGAGCTCGTATGCATTGACTTTCTGCACCTTGAGACCAGCCGGGGTGGGTACGAATACATACTGGTTGTAGTCGACCACTTCACCAGATTCGCACAAGCATACCCCACTAAAAACAAGGCTGGAAAGACAGCTGCAGAGCGAATCTTCGGTGACTTCATCCTACGGTTTGGCTATCCAGCTAAGCTTCACCATGATCAGGGCCGGGAGTTTGAGAATGAGTTGTTTAGGGCTCTCAGACAACTGGCCGGTGTAAACCATTCTAGGACTTCCCCATACCATCCACAGGGCAACCCTGCAGAGAGGTTCAATCGGACTCTGCTACAAATGCTCAGGACGTTGGGCGAGAAAGAGAGAGAGAACTGGAAAGATCACCTGTCTCACGTTGTGCACGCATACAACTGCACCAAACATGAGTCCACTGGGTTTTCTCCATATTACCTCCTTTATGGTCGCCATCCACGTCTCCCCGTCGATCTCCTCTTTGGGTTGGTAGCTGAGGACGAGGCAGACACTCCAAGTGGATATGCAAAACGATGGAAAGAGAAAATGATCGAAGCGTACAAGATAGCCAGCACGAACAGCCAACATTCGAGTGCCAAAGGCAAGCACTATTATGACAAACGGAACAGGGGTGTAACCCTACAACCAGGTGACAGGGTTCTTGTTCGCAACGTTGCAGAAAGGGGAGGTCCATGCAAACTGAAACCCTATTGGGAGAAAACTATCTACATTGTCAGAGAGCAGGTTGGTGACAACCCAGTTTATAAGGTCAGCCCTGAAAACAGAGGTCACCATACTCGCACCCTCCACAGAAATTTGTTGCTTCAAGTTAATGATCTACCAGCAGACATTACAGATGATCGCATGCCTGATAGACCACCAAGGGCAAAAGGAAAGTCAAATCAGCCACGGGAAACGGTCGACCAAATAGAGGCTGGTGATGTAAGTGGATCTGAAACGGATGAGGAGGCACCTTGTTACTGGCTGCGGGTACCCAGAGAATCATTAAGGACCAATCGGGACATTCCTAATCAGGTCCCAGTGAGCGGGTCATTGGTTAGTCCTGAGACACCTGGTGACATGCAGGGTGGCGATGTTCCTATGGGATCAGAGTTTGACCGAGTGAGTGTAGGAGAGATGGAGCAGGAGAGAGAGAATGACATTTCGCCCCCTGTGGAGGAACCAGAGTTTGGCGAAGAGCAGCTGGCGCCCCAGACCAATGACTCCAGTGAAAACACTCAAGGGTCTCAACCTGGACCTCAGCCCGTACTAAGGAGATCTACAAGGCAGAGGAGACCTGGCCAGATACTGACCTATTCTTCCCTTGGCCAGCCAACGTATCAGCCACGTCTTGCTGTTAGTTCTGTGGGTGTAGAGCCAGTGTTCTATATGCACCAGTGTCCACAATCGTACTGGCATTCAGTCCAACCCATCCATATTATGCCTGGTGTACACTCCGCTGTCACTTACCCGATCTGCTGCTGAGTTTAAGACGAGCATAGGACCTTGGGTACATATAGTGTTGGGTATTCAGAAAATGTAGAAAATCATTGCACACCCATATGTATTTGTAATTTGTGAGTATATTGAGTGAAGAGTTAAAGTTTGATTCAGAGTTAATGGAAGTTTACACTGTTAATTGCAAGTGTCGGGAGCCACTTTTGGTTTGTAGGGGAGTGTGTGGCACACCCAAAATGCATGGCCACTTTTGTGTTAATCATTTAATTTAATTTATTTAATTTGTTTATCAGTTATTTTCTGTGGCTATTAATATCCAAAATGACTTTGACAACATGACCAACCTAACCAGTGCATTATTTTGTCACATAAACTGTATAGAAGGTACAAAGAAATGGAGCAACACCCCAGGTTGAACTATTATTCCAAGACAGGTGCAACCCGGTTTCTTTAGGGGGATGGACTTCCGCCCACGAGTCAGATGCAATCTGAGAGGCAAACCGAGTGCACTGTCTTCATTGCTCCTGAACTTTACCTGTGTTTGCAGGTTGGTACCTGGTAAAGAAATACTACTACTGTTTGTACATAACAATGTTTTATCTCCATGTTAACTTGTGAAGAAGTAGAACAGTACCTGTAACACTTATGGGTACTGCCGCGCGGTCGACTCGCATCAGTGTGAGACAGCGGTGTCAGGCTGCGCAGGCCGCTAGCAGAAACGGCGCGGTAATGTTTTGTATTGTGGGTCGTTAGCGCCCAGAGCATTGTCTTGTAGGAAGGTCATTCATATCGATTTCTTTTCATTATGAAGGTTGGTACTCCCGCACACTTTACTATTTTATATAAAGCTTATGATACAAAGATGTTTTATTGTTAAGTGTCATTGAGGTTTGAAAAGTATATAGCTGTTTAATATGTGAGTGTTAATGACATGTGAAGTAGAAAGAAGTTGTCCATGTTATGCAAAAGTGAATTTCATCCTCAGTGTGCTGTAAATGTGTGTCTAATTCTGCTCAATTTCAGTATTCAGAATCTGTACAGTCGTATATTGCTGTAAATTCATTGTAGATTACAGTGGCTTCCAACTACTTAAGTAAGAGCAGGTGTGTACTTTTGTTTTGCTTAGACTGAGCGATCGCATGAAGTACATGTAAAATAGTGGAACGTGTAGAGTGTGAATTCATTTATTTTTCTACTTGTGACTTTGGGGAAATGGACAGATATGGACACTGGGACTGAAAAAGTCATGCACACGTGGATATTGTTAATGCTGTTCATGTTTGTTGAAACTTGAATAAGAGATGCAATCTGAGAGGCAAACCGAGTGCACTGTCTTCATTGCTCCTGAACTTTACCTGTGTTTGCAGGGATTTCTTCTTTGTTATTGTGGCACCATTCCTGGGGCCCGTAACATGTGGTTTAAAAGATGCTCACAGACAAACATGAACTTGTTCAGAAACATTGTGCAAAATTGTGACATTTCTGTATCTAACTAAAACTGGTTGTGTAACACTAACAGGTTTTGGCAGCTCATAGCTACACAGCAGTCCTATAAATGTTCTTTTCCCGGCTTATATTTTTCAGGTTTTCAGATTTTTTGTGTGTCAGACACCTCTGGCATTTGTATGATTTTTAAAATGGGCAGCCACACAAGATCGAAACGACCCTTTAAATTTATTTAAATCATCGTGTTGAGCAATGACCTCACTGACGCAGAGAAAAGTATTTCCTGGATTGGAGGGGAAAGAGCACAGAGGGCCTTCTCGGGCTCACAACACAGCGTTACTGCAGTAACAGCATGGGTAATAGAGTCACAGGACTGTGGATTAAATGGGTTCAGGATGGACAGTGGGAGTAGCTGGCAGCTAACATCCACCCACACGCCAGGAGTTGGGAGGGTGTCATCTATGATTCTTTTCTGAATAATGGGAATTGAGGCCATAAAGTGTATCTAAGAGAACAAAATAAACTCATTTCTAACCAGGGGACCTCAGCCTCAGCCACGTCATCCTCAAATCCACCCTCTGATCACATCATTACATATCTCCGGACACCCTCATCACCACCAAACTGAACAAACATTCCTCGGTTTTCATTTCAACGCCAAAGCCAAGCACACAAGAGAGCAGATTCAACAAAATTTTTAAAAAGGCCAAACAAGTCCCTCGGCTTCACCCGTTTAAACATTTCCCCCCATGCTTTCAGTTTATTTGAACAGGACACACTAAAGCAGCTACAAGACCTGCAGTTCAAACATGGAATTTGGTGTCTAATGAAGTCAACAGAGATATCATCTCACGACACAGTTTTTATTTCATCTCCTCTCCATGCTGTCCTCCTTCCAAGACGAAAAGTCTTCCAGATTGCTTCCATCGGAGCTTGGAGGAGTAGTTTGTATGATTCTGAGGATTTGGTTAGAGCTGCAAAGAAAAGAGTGGAGTTTCAATGTTAAATTCAGGGTCATGGAGGTAGTATATCACGTAATATTATTCAAAAGTGATCAGACTGTGGGCTCAGTTCCAGTGGTTGGATGTACAAATTCAGGCACTTGGACCCTCTTTTTATGATTTGTCATGTTCTTTCTATGCAATGGAAAATATTGCAGTGCTTATTGCTCATTAAAAAATGGATGGTTTCCTCACGTCTCCAACTAATATTTATCATATACACAACACATTTATTAGACTACCCCCCAATGTAATGTTCATACATTAAAAATTAACAGCATTTATATGTTTCTCTAATAGGTAATTCACCAGTATGTGCAAGCTATTTAATCAAAGTGATATTTTTAAGGCTAAAGTGTCTGGATTTTTACTTGTTACAGATTAGCTTCACATAAAGGCTCTGAATTTTTCCATCACCAGTAAAATCATCTGTGTCTTTTATCTGCTGTTTGCCCAGACCAGGGGTGCCCAATCCCGGTCCTCGAGAGCTACCGTCCTGCAGCTTTTAGATGCATCCTTGTTCCCACACACCAGAATCAAATGAATGGCTTGTTATCAGGCCTTTGCCAAACATGATGGCATGCTGAAGAGGTAATCAAACCATTTGATTCAGCTGTGTTGGAGTAGGGATGCATCTAAAAGCTGCAGGATAGTAGCTCTTGAGGACTGGGATTGGGCAGCCCTGGCCCAGACTTTTCCTTATCTTCTTTTTTCAAGGTAGATGTAAGTCAGGCGGTCGAGAAGCTAGCTTATCAATCAGAAGGTTGGTGGATCAATTTCTGACTCCTTTAGTGCACATGCTAAAGCATCCTTGGGCAAGATGCTGAACCCTAAGTTGCCCTGATGCATCCACCACAGTGTGTCCATGTTAGAAAGCACTCAGACATAGATTGTATAGTATTGTGTGATTGGGTGAATAACACTTGTAGTAAAAACTGCTTTGAGTGTTTTAGAACTAGTCCACTTACGTCTATAAGACCAAAAGTGCTGTTGTAACCACAGCCATTGCTCCCTTTGAGGCCATTGAAAAGAATGCAGGCACTTTTGTTTTGGCTACACGTTTCAGACCCATCTATAATTATTAATAAAGGTTTTTATTTATTTTTTTAAACAAAGGTTTAAGCAAAGTCATCAACATTTGTAAGCATTGTAAACAAAAGATTAAAAAAAAGGTATTGCAGCAATGTAATGTGTTTTCTGAACATGCGACTGTGTAAACCTTCTAGACAAAGCACAAAATAAATACAAGCCTGCAAATGAGCACAACATGGTGAGTTTTCCTTTCATACATAAAATTGTTTGACCGTTGCGGTGCACCAAACTGTAAATAAGAGTACTGTATTTTTAAAAGAGTAAATGGTGAGCATCTGGAATGCTTTACCTCCTTCATAACCTCTCCTCCTCTGCCCTTCATCTGATCCTCTTCTGTTTTAACTCATGGACAAAGGAAGACGATTAAGCTGACAGAACCGTTTTATATCAGACCCAAATAGGTTCATCTAATGCCCATGAATGTGTCATTTTTTGTTGTGTCAGTGAGTTATATTTATGCACAATGGCTGATCATCTCTCTCTCTCACTCTCTCTCTCTCTCACACACACACACACACACACACACACACACACACACACACACACACACACACAGGAAGTGAGTAAAACTTCTGAACTTCTTTGTCAAACCACTTCCTTGTACACTCATTTGCACTGGCTGCATTAAAGCGTCAACTGTCACTCTTCTCCCAGCTGGTAAGTTTCTCTAAATGTAGGCAGTTTAAGTTGCCTGATATTTACTGCATCTTGTTTATTTTTATTTTTATACAGTTCTGTAGTACGTAACTTTTGAGGCATGTAACTTTTACTTTTAATCGTATCCAAATGGCCTTCAAGATTCCTCCTGAGTCTTGCCATATACCTTTAAAAATCAGAAGCTGGCCATTTTGAGCTGCCGTACTTCATACATTGTACACTGTGAGTTGATTCTGGTTCTGTTTGGGCAGAAGTCTAGTTGCATGAGTAAATTTGTAAATCCTTATTTGTACGGATGTTCTTGAGCTTTCAAAGACTCAACCTAATTCAAGATAGGTTGAGACAAGATACAAAGCAAAAGAAAAAACTTTGGATTGTAACACTGAAACTGGAAGAGGAAGAAATAAAGGTTAAACAGAAGGTCATTGTAGGCATCGGCTCTTTTTTTTAACCAGTAATTTGCATCTCTGACCTGCCTTTGTGCTGTTAGCGTGGGCGCTAGAGAGAGTAGGCGAGGTGTGTTAGTGTAATCAAATTAGGGACTCACAGGATTGTGTAACACAGCAATCACAGGCCCAAATGTTCCTGTCTCCATGTGGAGGTCCAAGTCATATTGCCAAGAGAAAAACATTTTTTGTTTTAGCTGCAATTTACTCCACATCTGCACTTCATTCCCAGTCTCAACCTCATCTTTGGGCTCTGTCCATTTTGAACAGAGGATGGTGGTCAAATTAATGGGTAATGACAGGATAATGGTGTGACACACCATATTAAATGTGCAATATGTATGCCAGTAAAGTAAAAATCATTTTACATTGTGGCTACATGAGGAAAACAATGGGAAGGAGAAAATTATTGTTTTTAATTTATATTTACATTCAAGAGGTAAACGATCCTCTAAAAGCTGCAACTGAACCAGCCAGCCTAGAAGGCCAATAATGCCAATTCTGACATTCACAGCCAGATTCAGAGACCGTAAGCTAATAATAACACAATAACTGTGATGAAACTAAAGTTAAGGAAGTCGTTCACGGTACTAATTTTAGTTCCACATTTCTGACTCATTATTACAATTCAACTAGAACCGAGGATTGGTTCAAAATTCTTATTTTTATTAGTTTAGAAAATACAGTTTTATGCCATTAATGCATTTCTGTACTAGCAAAGTAAAGCTGTGTTGAGAGGAGTAACTATATCGTTAGCCCCCTCTCTTTATTTTTGTCTTCCATCTTGCCTAATCTGTTTTGTAGTTCCTCATTCAGAAAGCAAACTAAAACAACAACAAAGTCTCTGCCAAAAAACACCAGAATTGGTACTTCGTGAGGAATGGTTGCAAGGTATTATTTTCAGTAGTTTAGATGAGAACATTTGATTGCAATTATGTTAGCAAGTGCTAACAAATTCAGTAACACACTGTGGGCTTTGCGAGAGAGAAGACATACTTAAAATACAGGTCTATAGATCTGTTGGTTACCATCTGAAAACAACCATTTGAAAAAAAGAAATAAGTATTCAACAGGTCTGTAAACACTTGCAAACTATTCCCAAAGCTGTAGTTAAACAGTAAAAAGTAAGACATGAACCAGAAACTTTTCATATTTTGAAATGTGATTGTTACACTGGTAAGGCACAAATGTTATTTTCAAGGTGAATGTTCATCATGTCTGGTTTCCATTGCGCTTTTTCAAGTTTCAGTACAGCTCACAGAGCTAGTTTCCAAGTCTGTCTTGTGTTTGCAGAAAAGTCATCTTACGTGTAAACTGCAGAAACTTTCGAGCTACCAAAGCAAACAAAAGCAGGTGTCAAGTGCAGCACCCTCTTTACAGTCGATGTCATCCAGAGACTCCCATTAACAATTTGCCAACTGAGATTACACATTTTCCCATAGCAACCATAGGTTGCCACAGACTTACGAACCAGTCTCCAGGGGCCCGTTCTTCGTACCTCGCTAAGTAGGTTAGCCGGATGAGATTGTTGACGATTTCGCGTGATCCTGGATCAGTCGGTTCCCCGAAGCTCATCCGGGACTTGCTGTCATAGCAACAGAGCCGTAAGCGTAAACCTGCTCGGGAGCAGGTTTACTTTATGTAAACAGGATTAGATCGCGGCCACGCAGGTATGTCCGCTTCATTCATACGAAAGCAACAGCGATATTTTTCCACTGTTTCACCATAAATAAATATTATCAATGTAACTAAAGATAATGCAGCACTTGATCCTTTTATTGATTTCACACAGATACATACAGGTCATTCCCTATAAAAGGGAAATGTACTATTAACATTCTATTACATGTATGTGATTATTACAGATGTAATTCATATTTCAGAGTAGTAATTGTAAATTACTTCGTGTAATCAAGATGGGAGACCACAGCTATAAAAGCGAAGGTGGATTTGGGAAGCCTGTCGCAGCCATGTCCTGTCCGTATACGCGACCAACCCATTGCGGAAGGTGCAAGATTGATAAGGAGAGTCCTCAGAATTCAGCGTATATTGCGGGACAGACAGGATCCTTTAGCTCAGCGCGACAGTGTGCTCATAGAGAGATATCGATTTTCCCGTGAGGGTATTATTTACTTAACCAACTTGTTGATGAGGGGGTGCAGGACCACCACCTGTCTTTTTTTCCTCTGCCCTTTTCTTGGTTGCTGTTATGAACAAACTAACAGAGTATTACAGGCCAGTATTACCTTGCCAAGAGACGCAAAGCAATCTAAGAGATAAATATTACCATTCTGTAGAATACTCCTGTATTCCACTTTTACTTGTTCCCATGTTCTTGTGGGTCCTGTTGTGGCTCTAATGTGAAAGGGGATATAATATAACATATTATAATATAATATAATGCCATATGATATTGGACAATATAGTGTCATATGATAGATCTACCCTACCGCCTACTGGTGTTGGCCAGAGGGGCCGATGGCGCGATATGGCAGCCTGGCTACAACCGTAGCTGCCTCCACCAGTGTGTGAATGTGGGAGTGAATGAATAGTGGTATCGTAAAGCGCTTTGGGTGCCTTGGAAAGCGCTATATAAACCCAATCCATTATTATTATTATTATTAAATTACCTACGAGTTTGATTTGTCAGCAACTTTCTGCCAGCCCTCTCTCCTTGCTTTTGCAGCCTTTGCAGTGTTCTCTTGCGTTTTAATTAAACTCTGAAACTCCTGAAATCCCTCACTCAAGAGTTCTTGCTCTGCTGCCGGAAAATACCGAGCACGCCCCTTGGACATTTTCGCCGACCAATCAGCGGGTTGCCGATCAATGTTTCTACTATCGATGCGTAGCCCCTTTTACGACACCCAGTGATGTCACATTACTTCATCCAGCTGTACTAATCGTCAACAGCAGGTGTGTTCGGGGAACCGGATTAGCGAGCTCACGGTTAGCGCGATGATTTGATCTTGGATGTGTCATTTGATCTTGGATGTAGTAAGCGACGTACGAAGAACGGGCCCCAGGCCTACAACTGAGACCTTAAATAAGCTAATCTCATCTGCTTTCTAATCCCAATAAACAACCAAATTAACACAGAGCAAGGACTGATAGAAGATATTATTTTCAGCGGCTATAACTGCTGTTTGAAGGTATTAATGTCTTTGTAATCTAGTTAGATCAAGCTATACCGAAAGCAGTTTAATCTGCTTTGTAATTTCTGAGTCAAAAGGAATACTTAGCAACTATCCATCCATCCATCCATCCATTTGCTTCCGCTTATCCTTTTCAGGGTCGCGCGGGATGCTGGAGCCTATCCCAGCTGTCATAGGGCGAGAGGCGGGGTACACCCTGGACAGGTCGCCAGTCTGTCGCAGGGCAACTAGGAAGTATTAAAATAAGATGCATTTTAAATAAGTGTCTTTTTATCTTTCTATGCCAGCCTAAACATACCTTGAAACACAACCTAACTAGTACTCAGTGATAAGTAGTTAAAAGGTGTTATCCCCCCAGTATTTTAGATGAAATAATTTGATGGAAGTAATTAATTAGTCAGCCAAAGTTACACTAATACTAATAAAGCACAGGGAGCAATTCGCACATCTCACATCCCTTTGAAGCTCACAGGTTGTTGTTAGTGGTCATTTCAAGCTTCACTTCAGTTCAGTGTATTTACTGTCCAATCATAGGCCAGTCACCAGTGTCCTATGCTCCTGTTGGTAATTGCTTCAATCGCTCGTCTTGAAGTTAAAAAAGTGTATCTCCACCTACTTCACATTGTCAGCAGTTTTTTTCACCCATAAGTACTGAAATTCATTGACTTTCTCTGGTGTCTGGTCACAACGTTGCTGTGGTTGCTCCCTATATGGATGCAGCTTAACGCCTATTAAGTTAACCAGAATTTCACACCATGTGGTCATAGGCCTACTACACTAAGTGACACACTGTGGTGACACACATCTCACAATGTGTCACATTGTTTTTGTAGTTTCTGAGTCAAGAAGCATACTAATAGTAAGGTATGTTTAAAATAAGATGTAACTTTAACAATAAGGGCAAATCCCATTACACAAGCCTGTTTGTGCTCTCAAATGTCATGAGTAATGTTTATGTAAAAGGCCACATTTTGCCAAGAATTACATCAGAAGATCAATAGCTCATCTGCTCGCAGCCAGACAAATAAGAAAGAAAAACATTCCCCTATAACCCCCATAAAAAATAAAACATGCTGTTCTTAATTGTCATATTTTGAGAGATTTAAACAAATAACACATAAAGTTAATGATAAGCTTTAGAGATGGTGCCAGGCAGACTTTTATTACCACCACAGTGTTTGGATGTTGTTGGATGTTGTTGGTAATTATCTTCTTTGAACTCTCAAAAAGAGGAAATAAAGAAAGGCTTAGTGTCTTTTACAATATTAAACTATTAATTTAACATAAGAGGAATTAGTAAAACAAAACAGGCTGCCTGAAATTTATTCAATCTGACTCTTTAGAACAGTGGCAGCTGCAGGACATTTTATGCTATTTAATCTCAATAATGCACACTCGGAGCCTCGAAATGAAGCTGGACTTGAAAAACAAAGACCTTCTAGAAAATTATTACGCCTGTCAAAAGCTATCATCATTTGCTCTCCGGGTAACAAACCTTTCTCCATTTCTGTACAAATTGTGCATCAGCTGTCGGGCGAGTTGGTGCTACTTGAGACCAACAGAGTGTTTCGTGCTAATCTAATAGCAAACCGAACTTCCTGGTTGTCACATCCTGGCTGGCTGACAGCTCATATGGTGACAGGCTGTGGTTGAGGCCTTAATCTTACTTTCCATCTCATTCTGCAAGGGGACTTCCTCTATTATTTCTGTCTCGTTATTCTTTCTCTATGCTCTCCTTGCTAGACTTTCTTGTTTGATTTTTCTTGTACTTGTAGCATTCTTGTAATCTCATTTTATTTCTTGTCTAATCTGAAACAGCTGAGGGATAAGAAAAATGTTTCTTTGGGGGATGAAAGGAGAAAGCATACACCAAGGGAAATATTGACATCGTACTTAGCTTACACTGAGCACGCTGGCAAGTAATATTCAAATAAAAGTGCAAAAATAAACTAATTTTCCAAACAAGCAGTCCAAACCAGAGGTTATTTTTCTTTGCTTTCCATTACCTTCTGTAGCTGAAAAGAAGCTGCAGGAAAATCAATATCCCCTGCACTTTCACGGAGATTATTGTTTTTATCCACACAGGATCCAATGAAGACAGAAAGTGCAGATTCGAGGATGCCAGAGCCCCCTCCACAAGACCCTGGTATTCCCGAAGGCCTCAAAACAAGCCCCCTAAACACAGAGGCTCTCGGGGAGTTTGCCCAAAACATGTCAGAGCACATACTTCGATCAGTTTTTAGCCAAAAGGAAACAGTAGAACCTGAGGAGTCCATTTATAACCAAGAGCACGAAATGCTAGCTGAGGCGCTAGCATCCGCAGTGATTGAGATCGCTCTGAGTGAAGTGTGTAGAGGAAGAAACTTAAAGGACCACATGGAGGGTGCTGAAATAGAGATGGAGAACAACAAGGGTGAACACCAGTGTTTTGAGGATAAATCTAGAAGAGACCAAGAACACCAGACTTCTACCCAGCCTTGCCATCCACCTCTATCCCAGTCAGGGCTTCCCGCTGTGGGATCCCTCGACTACCCCGACGCCCCACCGACCACGCCTCTTCTCCCAGAGCTGGAGAGGAGCAGAAGCAGCTTTGCCCGTAAGCTAAAAGGAGGCCTGGCAAAGGTTTTCCTACCCTCGCCTCCTCCACCAACGCCAAAGGACAAGGAGGACAACGGAGACGCTTTGATCAGCGACCCTCATGTGGAACTGATGGAGCATCTCATGCAGTCGCTGTCTACAGATGATTTGGGGAGAGGCAATTTCGAAGTAGCACCTCTGCATGAACCAACTATAGAGACTTTTGCACAGGCTCTGTCATGTGATATTACTAAGTGGGTTCTGGCTGCCAAAAAAAGAGAACAGATGTCACATGACAGTGATCTCAACCTACTGGCCCAACAGCTGGCTGAAACCATTATCACGTCCTCCATTGATGAAGCTAAAGTGCTTATCTAGGATTTAAAGTGATTCATGGAGTCAGGTATGATGAATAGCCTATATATATGCACACACAAGCTCAGTCCATGGACTATATATACATAAAAGGTGGACATAGCCACCATAACACAATCAGTTTAATTGTCTTTTGTAGCTATCTTAGTGTTTTTAAGTCAGACACGAAAAGTGAACCACTTATTGGTTAACAGCTTATGAGTAACAAGTCATTAACCAATTAGCATTTCCTGGTTTATCCACCTTTCTGACTCAAATAATGATGACAGATTTACAAAGGAATTTCATACTCTGTACACTATGATGTAAAACTAGCAACTGAGCCTCAAAAAGTTACCAGGTATTCAGTGACATCAGAGAGTATGGAAGTACATCTATAATAGCAGAAGGCTTTTTAGAAACCTGAGTAATCGCCCCCTGTTGGGCATCAGAAAGAATGCAGGTAAAAGCAAGATAGATAGACTATCTCTAGCATATACTTCTGTCCTACTCCACATACTCCTTCGCTACACGATGACATGACAAAACATTCTGTTCTGCAGCACAGGGAGAGAAGATGCCTGCCACTTTGAGTTCTCTAAGCCACTAAAACACTGTGGATTGTGGACTATCTTTAGAGTTGGTCTATATATACCCTTTCTGTGCAGCTTTTGACTACAATCCTCAGCAAGTCCATAGTCCTACCCATTACCAAGCCAGTACTTCTCTGTTGGTCACTCTGTAGACTTAGAAGCTAAATCTATCATTTATATATAGTCTGTGGGGTCTGTTACTGTTATTTCCTCTAAAGTAGGCAATACACATTATCTTACTCCAAGATTTGGGAATTTCATTTGTTACAGGAGTTAATATGATTCATTTGCATTTGATTGTAATATTATATTAATGCTATTTATTAATGATAACATATTATTATGAGTTCAACTGTGTATTCGTTTGTGTTTCTTGTTCAGAAATGAACTTGTCATTGAGGTTAAGTGGCATTTCTGCATCCTGAAAACTGCTGGATGATAAGTAACTGTTACATTTCATGATGGATTAAAGTACACTGGATCTGACTTTTATTTCTTTCTTACAAAACAATACTTGGCTCCAAAAGCAATAACCACATTTGTCCTTCGGATGGCAGCACAGTAAAGAAATTTCAGCATTTTTCAGCATGAGCTCAGCAGTGCTGACCTACTTGGGACATGACAACAACTGGAATTAATTTTGTTTTCCATTTAGGAAATCATTTACTTTTAAATGGTGGTCACCTGTCAGTAAAATTGTTTTGTTTTGTTTGATTTTGCTTCTATGGTCAGGTCCTGCCAAAAGGGAAAGCCCTGCTAAATATAATGCAGAGTACAACGACTTGCAGACTGCTATATCTGTAACAGAAGATGAAACTGGACAGCAGATGTTCTGTAGATGAACTTGTATCACACTGGATTATAATCAGACATAACATTGGCAAATTGTTTGGTTAGTTTTCTTTGTAATCACCCTCAAAATCTTTATGTATCCAGCATGACTCATTCAGCCCGTACACTGAGCAACGATACTGGCATTTTGGACAAATTTGTGTTCTGGCTCAAAGAAAGCTCGTTTTCATACTCACTTCGTCCTTGATGTCAGACCTTGGAAGAACAAAAAGAAAAAAGAAAAAAAAACAGGGCGCCACAGGTCTTAACCAAACACTGATGCAATCCTGGAATCGAATAAAAACTCTGTTTTCTTTTTAAATCAGTAACTACTTAAACACAGTTGGAGATTGACAAATTTACTGCAAGAAAATCTTTGCTGAACTTTTAAAGTGCTGTTTTGAATAAAGAGTCTCATTGTTCCTCTTAGTCACCGCTGTTTGAGTTCACACACTTTTTTGGTTCAAGAAACTAGGTAAGTGGGACACACAAACAGACTCAGACCCCCTTCCGCCCTCCCTTTTATTTTGCACAAACACAAAACACACACACAAAAGCCCCACCATACAATAAACAACCCAAACATGTGCAGATGATATGAAGCATATTTCTCTCTTTCCACTAAAAAAACCCCAATTAGGTCTGTATGTTAATACTTACAGACTTGTCTGGATGAGGTATAAACATATTAACAAAGAGTTCGAGCACAAATTACTAACATACAGCAGACATAAGACTTAGTGCTTTTATCATTTTCAGTCAACACTAGTAAGAAGGCAGTCAGTCGCTTCTGTGACGATGGAAATATTTGAAAACCAGTACGTCTTCATTCCTGGCAAGTCATAGTCTGCTCTTATTTTCAAATACAATGCCCTCTCTCAGACATGCACGAGGTGTCCTTTTTCCATCAGTGCCATGTTGTCTCAACAGTGAGAGAGGTCTCCCTCCCAACTTATACATTATTCTACAGATGTCATGATCCTTGTGTTTTGTTGGGTTCTTTTGTTGATTTTCTGGTAATAATGGAGTTTTAGTTATGGAGTTACTTAAGAGAATGGAACACATTGTCATTGTACATGTACAATGAACTTGTGAGTGCTCCACACCAACTATGCTAGAATAAAATATAAATAGTAGACAGCAGGAATAAATAGCAAGCAGAATAAATATATATGATGAAGAGGGATAGATACAAAACAAGAGAAATATATACAAAGAAAAAAAAGCCTTGGTCTGAGTGGAGTCTGTGTGTGAGTGATGAGGGTTACTCAGACTATGCCTCAGATGAGTGAGGTGGGTGGGCAGTTGTAGGGTGTGGGGGTTAGTGTTTGTTAATAGTCTTAATGGCGTACGGGAAGAAGCTGTTTGTGACTCTGGAGGTGTCCTTTCACTCTAGTATTCAGAGTCTACTTAGAAGAATTACTATGTTTTGACATTATTTATTGTTATATTTATTAATTTATCCTCTTCTTTTAAGTCATCATCTCTGTGTTGTTTCCTTGTTATGTTACTTGCTGTTTTATTTTGATAATCCTTTGTCTCACAGATCTTTATTTTAGTTATATTTCCCTTGTCTCATCACTTTATTTAATGAAGCCGCGTCTAGTTTCCCAGGTGTCTCCACTCTCAGCCTCAGTTTTGTCAGGTTGGGTGTTTTCACGCAAAGAAAAGTCAAAGTGAACTCCAAGCAAACTAAAATGCAGCTCTACAAACCACGTGAGAATGTTCAGCCTGCTAATTGGCCAGATGTGTCTGGGGCAGGAGCAACAAAAGTAAATAGAGGAAGAAGGTGCTGTGTTCTGGGCTATTGGAAAACACAGAGAACTTACCTTTATTTCATGGCTAGCTGCTAGCCTTTACAGATTATTACACATCTGTAATAGCGTCCAACAGTGAGAATACAAAGCATTCTAGGCTTGTAACATACAGTAATTAGTTTGGATTGGGGTCGGATCACATTCACACCACAAAAGTGATATTTTGGCAAGTGTGAAAGCACACTTTGGTATGCTTTGTGTGCTATATGTGTTTGTAAAGACTTTTGGAAACAGGAATTTATTTCCTGTTTTGGAATGTGACTTTCTTGGTCCCCTGTACTGAACTTTCTTAAAGTCCTTTTTTTTGGTGTCATTCTTCAAGTCTGTTTTGTGAGTCCTACATTTGGGGCCTTTTGTCCAGAAATCATAAGAGTAGAAAACATTTTTTCCTGTGAAGGGGTATTTTTTAACCAGCGATGGGCACCTAAAGTCTCAAAAGTTTAAAGCTTTACTTCTGTTTTTGGCAAAAAAGATCCAAAGTTTTGAGGCAAAGAACAACATCTGGTGGCAAAATGAAGGCAAAGCAACCTCCAGAGCACAACTGAACCACAAGCATACCTTATTGTTTCAATCTCAGATCATGAATAAAAGCTCTGAAAAGACTAATGAATGCATCACTATTATGCATTAAAAAAATAATTATCTGTTGTAACTTTCATTTCTGGTAAAATGTCAGTCTGTAAATGTACATTGTCGTGCATCTGGAGGAATCCGAGACCAACCACCGTAGGGTCTGACAATGGGTCCAAAAATTTGTCTTTAAACATGTCAGTCATCAAGGTACAAAAAAATCAAATCAAAAAATCAAAGTTGATTCTTTACTGTCCCAGAATCAACTATATGGGTCATCCAGATAACTGATGGCAGTCAAGGTGCAGTTGCCTAGAACTGTAGAATCTCATCTGTGAAATGCACAGGGTGCCAGTGTTGGACCTGCCAATTTTAGTATTCAATAGCAAATGTCAAATGGGCTCCGTGGTACCAAGCAGTGAGCAGCAGAGGATGACAGGCCCTCAGACAACCTCGTGTTCCTGTTTTGGTCAGAGACATTCTCACCATTGGCCTACTGGAGGTCATTTTGTAGGGCTCTGGCAGTGCTCATCCTGTTCCTCCTTGCACAAAGGAGTAGATACTTGTCCTGCTAATGGGTTAAGGGGCTTCTACAGGCCTGTCCAACACTCATAGAGTAAATGCCTGTCTCCTGGAATCTCCTCTCAGATATGATGCTATACTCTGATTTGAACTTTTTTGAGCAGTGTATTTTTATCTTCCAAAGAAAATGTTTTTGGTATGAGTTACAAATTTTTGTCAGGGCAAGCAAAACAGCAGTGCTTACTAGAGCAGGGCGATATGACCAAAAATATTTATCACGATACACATTTGAAAATTTGCAATAACGATATAACTGACGATATAAATGACACTAGACAAAATACTCCTCAACTTTATTAGTGCAAAAAAAACAAAACAAACAACCATCAATGTATTTTCACTTAAACAAGCAGCTTTTTTATGTGCGTTAAAGTTATATAAAAACGTAACAGTGCAAATTCCTTGCTGACAGTTTAACCAAAAGGCATTTCCAGTGGAAATTGGCTGACATATCCTCAGCATAACCATGTATAATATCTACAAAACTTAAAAAGAGGTAATACACACACAATACGGTAATATTATGTTGAAGCACAGTACGTATCACTCCGCGAGGCGCCTGCCTACGATAGCCGTAATGCTCCGACAATCCATCAAGCGGTGCGGCTTCGTAGCTTAGCAAAGTTGTACTAAAACATTTGACAGATTTTTGAGCACCATGTACCACATAAAATCATTTCGAGGTCAGTAAACACAACCAGAATTCATACATAAGGCACACGGGATTATAAGGGGCACTGTCGATTTTCAGAAAAATAAAAGGATTGATTTTAAGTGTGCCGTATTTTCCAAACAACACGGTAATAACGACGGCCCGCTAGCATGCTCTACCAAAAATAGTGCTCTGTTGTGTATCTGACGGACGAAAGCTAGACCAGTTCCACACCAGTGAAGTTGCAGCATTTTTACAAACCAATTCTGGTTCATCTGTTTCATTCAACGATCCGCTTTCGCTCTTCTCATTCTGCGTCGCCGCCATGTGCGTATGTAAACAAAGGCACTGCGCATGCGCGTTTTACCCATATTCTATCGCGATATTTCCTTTTCTTATCGTTGCCCAACATTACACCAGTATTACCGTGAACGGTATGATACAGCCCAGCCCTAGTGCTTACCCGTTTAAAAATAGACATCGATTAAAACCTACCAAAGCTCTTTCCCTGCATGTCAAACAGCACTCTCTTATAAACCTGTTTGTATGCATTTAAACTCAGAGGTGTGGACTCGAGTCACATGACTTGGACTCGAGTCAGACTCGAGTCATTCATTTTATGACTTTAAACTTGACTTGAAAAAATGTTCTAAGACTTGTGACTTGATTTGGACTTTTACACTAATGACCTGGGACTTGAATTGGACTTGAACCGGTTTACTTGAAAAGACTTGATATTTCACCCCAAATATAAAATTTAACATGCATATTGTATAGAAAGTGTGCATCATGTATTCAAACCACACGCCGTACGTATGTGTGTGTGAACTGTAGCACAGCCAATCAAATTAACCAGATTTTTTTTTAAAAGAAAAAAAAAACGCTTAAAAATTTTATTTTTTTCAGGTACATAAACTATGAAGTAGTCAACAAAAAACCGAAATGCAATATGCAAAACATGCAAGAAGAGAATCACAGACAGATATGGAACAACTTCCAACTTTCTCCGACAGTTGAAGTTACATAAAGAACAGGAGGTGGTGCTTCTCTTTTGCTACGATGAGATAGCTGACTTCATCTAACTAGCAAATGTTGTCCAGGCTACGTTGGTGATACAGTTTTTTTTAATGTGTATGATATTTTTGTCATGCTATTTTAAAGCCGGTCCTACAAGCGCATCCAAGAATAACATGCAGCTTATCTCAGAACTGTCGGTGAAAATTATTCTTGGAGCTAGGTTTAATTGAGCTGCATTTTATAGAGGTGCAACTTCACAATTTGTGTATATTTTCTAAGTTCACTATTTTGTCATGTGTTGAGAAAAACACAGATTTTAAAATTACATGGTCTAATATTTACATTTAGCATAACTGCAACATTCTTTTTTCATTTTTTTTAAAGACTCGAAAGGACTTGAAATTCAAAGTTTCAGACTTGTGACTTTACTTGGACTTTTACACCAGTGACTTGAGACTCGACTCTGACTTGCCTGACATTACTTGAGATTTGACTTGTGACTTGAGGATAAAGACTTGAGACTTGAGGATAAAGACTTGAGACTTGAGGATAAAGACTTGAGACTTACTTGAGACTTGAGGATAAAGACTTGAGACTTACCTGAGACTTGAGGATAAAGACTTGAGACTTACCTGAGACTTGTGGATAAAGACTTGAGACTTACCTGAGACTTGAAGATAAAGACTTGAGACTTACTTGAGACTTGAGGATAAAGACTTGAGACTTACTTGAGACTTGAGGATAAAGACTTGAGACTTACTTGAGACTTGCAAAACAATGACTTGGTCCCACCTCTGTTTAAACTACTGCAAGGCCACAAGGCCACAGCTGGCTACAGTTTCTGGAAGCAGGTTTTTCCTCTGCTTAATTACAAGCTTTTGAAATCTGTAGCATCCATCAGTGTCATGGGTATGTCCGTGTTTTGTTATGAAGGTTGGAACTGGGCAAGCTGAGGCAACCTTTCCTGGTTTGCAATGTGAGGGTTCTGTCTGCCCAGGCCAATGAAAATTGTGAAGAATTTTATTGCTGTGTCCCCACTCCACAGAGATCTAAAGTCCTCCTGAGATGACTAAGGTAGATTAAACCTTTTAGCATATTTTGTTGCCTTAATGTCAATTTTAAATGCCTGACACAGCTACTACTAAAGTCTCTTGGCCTTGTTGCCTTGGTGATATAGCATTCAAGCACATCAACAATAAACTCCTCTCACCTCTACACAGCTGGCTAATCTTTCTGTGATGTTGAACAGTTACAGAAATGGACATTATCGGGCTCCTTTAATCAGACACTAGGGATGTATTCGGTCATCGAAACAAAAAATTTGGCCTTTAAAAAACGGAAACTGAAGATTTTGGACCTAAAAGGTGCAAAGCATACTTGCTGACTTAAGGTAGAAACACATTCAAAGAGACCACAATACACACACGCTGGCTTGGCTGCAGCAGTATGTGATAGTCCCTCAGCTCTGATACATAATATGTCATGGAATGCTTACGCTGAACTTTTAACTCCCACTGCTGATCACCATTGTGTTTTCCTACCACGGGACGCTAACTGACTGACACACTCACAAATATACACACTGACACACAGGCGCATAGATAAGCTGCAGGGCTGGGTGGACAGCTGTGGTGTCAGAGGAAACACACACATCTGGAGAAATGCTTGTTGTGTTGTCAGGTGGTTGGCTGCCAGAAAGACAAAGGGGGTGGAGAGGGGAGAGATGGAAAAGGGAAGAAGTGTAATGATACACATAGGAGGCATAGCAGGGGGGTTCTGTATACCCTAGTAGTAAATAAATTGCTGCAGCTGTCTCAGTCTATGGAAGGTAAAGCCATTGCTCATATGAACCCTGAATTAAATTTAAAAAAAAAAATAAAGAGAGCACCAAGATAAGCATTTTAGGGAAAACTAGGAAAAACTTGGGGTTTTACACTGTTATCACATTTCTTATGAAAGAAAATCACCAATGAGTTCGTAAGATTTAACACCAAATACTCAATGTATTCATAAATCAAGATAGATTTCTCAAAATCAAGCCACACAACAGAGAAGTTTCAAATAATGAGGTCTGTATATGTGCAAGTAATAATTCAGCTGCTTGTTTCAGATAGTTTGTGATCATTAAGGCCAAGTATAATTAGATAACATTTATTTGCAACTGTCACGAATTAAATTTAAAGCAATAAATGAGCATTTGATGCCTTCAGTACACACACATTGCTTTCTATGTGATAAATGTGATTTAATAAGCAGAACACCTTAAAATTCTTGGTCTCAGAGGTTTCTCAGTATTGCACGTAGAAAAGGAAAACTGCTGATCTGTGTGCTGATCTGACCATCCTCCATAAAGCTTTGTGGTCCAGAGCATTACAAGTGCCGTACCAGGTCGTGATATAACCAGACAGAAATCTCTTGATGGTGCATCAATAGAAGTTGGTGAGTATTCTAGAGTCCATGCCAAACCTCTTCAGCCATCGCAGGAAGCAGAGCTGTTTCGCTGCTTTTGTGATCAAATCCATGTAATGTGACCAGCTCAGGTCCTCACTGATGTTGACGCCAGAAACCTGAAGCATCTGATTCTCTCCAACCCTGTCCTGTCGATGTGAATGAGGGTGTGCTCTCCACCCCGCAGTTTGCTGTAATCTGCAATGAGCTCTTTGGCCTCGCTGATGTTGAGCAGCAGGTTGTTGTCCCAACACCATGATGTCAGGGCTCTCATCTCTGCTCTGTAACCAGACTTGTCTCCATCTGAAATGCAACCAATAATCGTGGTGTCATCTGCAAATTCGATGCAGTTTGGACTCTAGTGTCGAAAGGGCGTAGCCATGTTTTTTTCTCCAATTTTAAAATTAAGAAAAGGAAAACAAAATTGCAATAATTAAAATCTTTTATATCTTTAATAATCAGATTTTTAGATTTATGGAGTACTTGAGTGTATATTTCAATGGCAGACACTTTCATGAAAATCTCTTAGAGGATTTTAAGTGTTTCTTGCATCACCAAAGTGTTGCCAGCTGCGTTTCTCCCTTTGCTCCTTAAAGTACCTGACTACTCAAAGACCTTTTTCACCAGTCCTCCACTTGATCTTCTTTGATTTCATTTCAGCCCAATGCCAGGACCGCACAGCGTTGCCATGTGGATGGTACTTTTTGTTTTAAATAAGAACACCATGTCTTCTGATTTAATCCTGATCAAAAACACTGTATGAAAATCGTAACATTTGTTTTCAGTATCTTTCCAGTTAGTTATTCTATCATTTCACATAATGTCAGTTTAGATTAAATGGATTTGTTTTTTTAAAAAAAAGACCCTTAAAGCTCTTTGTCGAGACCTACATTGATCTGATTGTGCAGCAGCAGGAGAACTTTATACACTGACTTGCTGTACTACTGGTTTCACTGCTTTGACTCACTGAGAAAGTGGTGTCTTTTATTCAACTTCAATTAAGTTGTTTGTTAAAGTCTTAAACCACCAAATTGTGTGCTGAATTGAATTTCTTAAAACAGCCAATAAAACTGAAAAACTAAAATCTCAAAATACAATTGAAGCAGGTATGAAGACAATTTTTCTTCACTGCCAAAATAGCCTGCAAAAACCTGCGCAGTGTACAGATTGTTCTATTTTACGAGGGTAAAACTGGCTCAGCATTCATAAATCAGAGTGAAGTGTAAGTTGGACACATGCTGTGCAACAATACTCGTATCGATATTGAACCGTTCGATACAGTGCTTTCGGTTTGGTGCGCATATGTATCGAGCAATACAACGTTTTTAATTTAGTTTATCAACTTTCCTTCTGACGATGCTGTCTGTGTTGAGCGCTCAGTGGATCTGCGCTCGACAGTGCAGCCTAGGCGGAGTAGTCAAACGCAGATTCACTGAGCGCAGGGCAAGCTAGCCAGACAGAAGTTAAGCTCTCCTTGCAACATGGCAAATTGAACCTCCCCCACCCTCATTCAGATCTGGCGTTTGGAACTATTTTGGTTTTCATGTGACGTATGACCCTGAAGGTAAGCGCGTCATGGACTAAAGTAAAACAGTATGTTGGATGTGCCACGCAATGCTCAATTACATTAGTGGGAACTAGTGTGTTAGCGCAGTTAGCTCGTTAACGTGTTGGCCGTCCAGCCCCACGCACGGGGCGATCCGCGGTAGCTCGTTAACGGAGATTTGCCGTGTTGTGGCGTTAACGTCATTTCAACGAGATTAACCTGAAAGCACTAGTGGGAACACAACGAATATGACTGCACATTTACGCCGACATCATCCTAGTGCAAAGACAAGTGGAAGCAGACAAAAACAACAAGCAAGCATGCTACAAACGTTACCCGAGTCATTTAGACAGCCGTTAGCACATGATTCTCCTTATGGGGACCTGATATGTTTAATATGCTGCTGAGAATATAGCCCAGAAGAAGCGTATAGTATAGCTTTTATTTTGGAACGAGCCATTTCTCTGTAATAAACTGTCTTTTCCAAAGATGAGTGATTTCTCGATCAGATAGATTTGTTTTTTTTATTACTTTGTTGTTTCAGCAACATTAAATTTAAAAACTGTAATTTTGAGTTAATATATATATTTATAATTTTAATAAATGACAAATTAAAAAGGCATGAACATTTTTTTTTGTATCGAAAAAATATCAAACCGTGACACCAAAGTATCGAACCGAACCGAACCAAACCGTGATTTTTGTGTATCGTTGTACCCCTGCTGAATAGGGCTGATAAGTTAAACAGCTTTTCATCAGAAAAATGTACTGCCATATTTGAAAAAACAACAGACAATTTAGCATGGTATCCACTGATGCTTAAATACTTTTCTTTTTCCTTTCCTCTGACCATCTGGTTGTGAAAATACTCCAACTGTTTGGAAAGTTGGCACTTTGTTCCTCTTTTTTCCAAATTGAATAAACATATATCAATTTTCTTGCTGACTTGTCCAACAGCGGGCTGGAGTCCATCCCAGCTTCCATAGGGCAAGAGGTCCTGAACAGGTCATGAGTCAGTCATGTGGCTACTACAGACAATCAGACATTTGCATCTATTTTGAATCACTGGTTAATCTAACATGCGAGTGTTTGAACTGCATAAACCCATGAAGGCACAGGGATAGCATGCAAACTTCACACATAAAGCGCCCAACTTACTTGTTGCGCAATGACAGTAGTAATCAATTTAATTCAACCCAATTTTATTTTATTAATATAGTGCCAAAACACAACAACAGTTGCCTCAAGGCATTTGATATTGTAAGGTAAAGACCCTACAATAATACAAAGAAAAACAGAAAACCCCAATAATCATATGAGGAAGCACTTTGGCGACAGTGTGAAGTCAAAACTCCCTTTTAACAGGACAAAACCTCCAGCAGGCTCAGGGAGGTGCAGCAGTCTGGACTCACCTTGATTCCTCACAAACTGTTTGTATGAGGTTACTGCTGAGTGTAATCTAACCTGCTTACATGAATGACAATTGTGAACAAATCAGAGCTAAGGAGTTTTCTAAATATGTAACATTAAATAATGGTCAAATTTAAAATTTCACCTGAAGGAGCAGACATTGTCAAAGTTTGGATCAAGCTGTAGACTTTTGTGATCACTTAGAAAGAATAACCTGAAACTAAAGAGAAATGCTGTCTTGTTCTCTGAATATACATCATAGAATCACATGAACTGTGGAAGAATACATACAGCAGCCCATTCTTTCCTTGTCATGCTTGCAGGCTGCATTAAATGCTCCCAAGGGTCACTATTAAAAAATAAATGCAAAAGTGAGTTGAGACAAGGAGGTCCAGATCGCCTTTCTCTGGAAACAGTTAAGTCCACCTTAATGCATCATGACGTTATGTCAGAGTTGTTACCAAATTAAGTGAAGATATTTTTAGAAGGTAAAAAGATTAGATATTGTTTTGTAACTGTGACAAAGTCCCAGTATTAGTTTTTTTAATGGTAGTATTGCATAAGTTTAAACATTAAGCAGATATTAGAGAACAATAAGGGACATTACCACTTTTTTGCCCTAACTGACAGTTATGGACAGTTTTTCTTGGCTTTTCTGGCAAAGTTTAACTTGGATTTTAAGTGATTTGAAAATATCCATTCTACACTGATTGTACTGCATGCCAGCCACATTGTTTCCAGGCTGAATCACTTGCACATCTCAACACTTACAACTTGTCCGAGACTTGCATGTGTATCAGTGCAGGTGCTGTGTATTACATGTGGGGTCAAACCCATGACCTTGCAGTGCTGAAACATCATCCAGTCAAAGACACCTCCCACAGTGGTGGCAGAATCAGCCCACCAGGGGTTAACTTTTAAACCCAAAACAGTGTCCCCTCCATCATAACAACCATTTTTGTGGACATGGAAAGAATCTGGCTCTTCTTTCACCATCTGTGTTTTTATTTCTTTCATTCCAAATTTGATTAGGTCTCACCTGCAGAGTACATCACAGTCTTCTTGGACACTGAGATTTTAAAGTCCCAGCAAGATGTCCCAGTTGGAATGAATAGCTTTTACATCTGGTTCTAATACCTCTGGCACTTCTGTATCACACCACAACAACTTCCAATCTTCAAAAGGCTTTTCCCAGAAAAAGTGGCATTGAGAGCAGTAAACGCTCTCAGATTGTACTGCTACAGAGTTTCACGCATAAAAGTATCACCTATTCTTCAATGCAACAAAACTGAAAGAAAAACGAAACACACGGGGAAGTGCCTCCGACTCTGGTTTCTCTGGTTTAAACATCCTCGGAGGCCAGTCCTGAAAATGTTTCAGTTTTTCTTCAGACTAAAGTTTTAAAAACAGAAGTGTTGCTCTCCAACTGGCAGCAACCCAAGGTTGCCTCCTTTGTCAACTCATTGCCTCCCATCATTGATAAACAGCTCTGATGCTGAACAGACACACGCAGCTGTTTGTGGCAGTGTGCAAAGGGCGTTGTTTAGAGCTGAACTGCAAACACTGTTTCTGACTGTCCACTAAAGCTTTAGATATGCACTAAATCATGATTTTATTTCCAAAGACAATAAGACAACCAAGACATTGGTGATTTAAAGCAGGATGGAGTCTTTATGCAACATTTTGACTGCAGACCCTAATAAAATCATCCCCAAAGGTCACATCTCTGAAAAGACCCAAACGCTGCTTTGTGATGTTTTTGGAAACTGATGTTAAAATATATAATTGTGGCTGCACAGATAAACTGGGGGGCGTTGGGTAAATATTTGCTCTCAGACAGGGTAAAGATTTAGAACAGACTACAGACATGCACACAAATGTGGCTCAGACAGCCGCTCAGAGAATACAAAGATTACAAGACAGAAAAGGAAAAACATTATTTCATCAATCTGTTTCAGCATATTTATTAGTGAAGACTAAGTAATGGGCAAAAATTCAGGTTTGAGAAGTTGGAACCACAAGATTCAGTTGTGTGTGTGTGATTATTGAAAGGTTTTTGTAAACAGCAATCTGATTGGTCTTTCCAGATCTCAACAAGCAGAGAACCTTCATGAGATCATTAGAAAGACTGCGTATTTAAGGCAACAAGATCCTGTGTTGAATGTCACTGCATTTTTGTGCTACTCTGCATTTAAATACTAGTATATATTAATGTCTGGCTCTCTTCCACAGCATCTTTGTCAAGTCTTCCTCACACACAACCAGTTGAGACGGATGGATGCCCCTCCCAATCCTAGTTCTTCTGGAGGTTTCTTCCTGTTAAAAGGGAGCTTTTCCTTCCCACTGTTGCCAATACCTTGCTCATAGTGTCACGGACTGCGATGGCAGACCGTGGGGATGTGGGGAAGTAGGACCCAAACAGACTTTGTGTGATGAAAGCTGTGAGTTTATTTACAGTGAAGTAAATTATATACAACAACAATAAATCCCCGTGCTTCCCCGACTCTCGTGCCGTGTCTTCTCCCTAGTGACCGTTCACCCCGTGCTCGCTACCCTCTCATTTTCGCAGTCCTCCTGAGATAAATCACAGAAGCAGACGTACGAACACTCTCACAGCGACAAGCTTACACTCAGACTGACTTGCCGGGAAACTGACGGGAACTCTCACGCAACGATCCAGCGTCCAGGGGAGCTGAGCCACACTGCTAAGTAGCTCCCCCCGATGAGGCTGACCAGCTGAAAGTGTGTGTCATCATCCTTGGGTGTGGCCAGCCACCTGGAAGGGTACACTCGCCGGGCCTGATGGTGCTTGTAAACCGGCCTACCGGATACACCAGCACGCACACCTGCAGCAGGGACACGGGGACATCAGCACAATACGCACACACCTGCCATCAAAAATATAAACAAGTCCAAAAAACACATGAGCTCTGGGTTCCCAGACTCAGGCCCATGACACATAGTGTTTTGATTGTTGGGGTTTTCTTTGTATTGTTTTGTATATTGTAAGGTAAAAACCCTACAATATAAGGTGCTTAAGGTGACTATTGTTGTGATTTTGTACTAAATAAATAAAACTGATTTGAACTGAATTAAATGTCTTGCACGAATGAAAGTGTGACAGTTTTTAATGACAGATGGATGCTGACACAGCAGGCTACAGCTGGTAGTTCTCTGCTAGGTTGTGACTCAGGATGTACAGCAGGTTATCTATTTATTGGAAGGTTAATAGTTTGATTTCCAGCTCATCTAGTCTGCATGCTGATTTTTCTGTTTTGTGCCCTGCTTTTAAGCTATGGAGTCTTGTTTATGTTCCTTATAGTTCAAGTTGTTTTTGAAATTTCAAGTTATTTCTCATATGTTTGAGTTAATAAATCAAAATGGATTGGTAAATATGTGGAGTACACATGCTTGTTTCCACAACAGCAAGAACATAAAATATATATAGATATAATCTTTATTTTTTATTTTTGCAGTTATGGAAACAAGCTTCCACAGTAATCTTAACAAGTCTTTTGTTGTGATTTTTTTAATAGACTATGGCACTCAGACTCCTTTCACTGCCTTTTTATAGAATCTGGCTCACTCTATACTCACTCTATAGAAGTAATCCTACTTACTTTCAGAAGAGATGTTTGTTGCCTAAGTACCTCTTAAGCTTTTGACACGGTGTTGGCATTAACACAAAACAATCCAGCTGAAGCCAAAAGGCAGGTAGACTTTTGCAGGAGCTCCTATTGACAGCCTTCTTTTTAAAAAAATCTTTCGGAGATGAGTCACCAGTCCACCAGTGGTTTTTGTGGTTTGCTGCACACGGCAAAATAATGTGTTCTGATCATCAATCTCCCCGTTGCTGTCAAAATGTTTTTTTTAATCACAGGATCTTCATAACAAAAGACCAGGGCACACCTTTCCTCACAGCACACCATTTGTGATCCACTTTTGATGAGTTGAAATGTGTTGTTTTAGTTGTACTTTACACACAGTCAAAGCACACACAGGTAAAAATGCACAGGCCAAAAAGTGTGTTTTATGTTACTTTGAAATTATATTAAAAATACAATTTTTGATATAATTTTAAGCTATTTAAAGACATGAATCGCATCACACCAAAAGTCAATTAAAAACAGCATTACTCAAACTCACTCTTCCACCAGTAGACAGGATATTTAAAATGCATAGTGGAGGAACAATAACCAAACCCAGTGCAACACACTTCAATCTGTGACAGGTGGTTTAAATCAACTTTGCAAATTCACATCTGAACTTTAAGCAGCTTCGCCTACCGCCTCCTCCTCATCAAACCAGGAACAACCAAACCAGCAGGCAGCTAACACAGAGAAATAATAAGAAACGCAACTTAAACTACATAACAAGATAATGTCAACTAACATTTACAATACAGTGGAATATAATAAAATAAAGAATTATTATTAATGTCTGATTTATTTATTGATTGTAGGATGACAATGCTAATAATAATAATTATTGTTGTTGTTATTATTACCTCATGTGTTATTATGTTGTCATGTTGCTTCAGTTGTGTGGATGTGGATTCAGCTGTAGCCAACACCATTAAACAGCTGTCTGTGTCGGTGTGCAGTGCACGCCATACCGTTTGTTGATATGTCCAAAAACTTTTTATTTATTTATTTATGGCCTTCAGCATTGTATTGGCAGGTGTCCTGGTCCTCTAGATCAGCGGTCTCCAACCTTTTTTGCGCCATGGACCGGTTTATGCCCGACAATATTTTCACGGACCGACCTTTAAGGTGTCGCGGATAAATACAACAAAATGAAACTAGTACCGGTACCGAAAAAGAAGATTTATTCATAACACACGTGAAAAGACCCAGGAAAACCGAGTTAACGATAAAAACGATAACAAAATAACACTGAAAACCCTGAAAACCATACATTTCACACCTGAGCCTCAACTCTCGCGGCCCAGTACCAAACGACTCACGGACCGGTACCGGTCCGAGGCCCGGGGGTTGGGGACCGCTGCTCTAGGTGAAACAGGAAGCTACTTACATGTACCAGCCACAGGTTGGGTTATCTATCATCTGTCACCTTGTATAGCATACTGAAGGACATCAGTGTAAACATCTTGTATTCTTCTGTTACATCATTAGACACAGTATTCAATTCACATTTTATTTATACAGCCCCAAAATCACAACAACATAAAGGCCCTACAATAATGTAAAGAAAACAGAGAAAACCCCTACGATCATTTGAGCAAAGCTTTGGCAATGGTGGATTGGAAAAACTCACTTTTAACAGGAAGAAACCTCCAGCAGTACCACACTCAGGAAGGAGCGTCCATCTACCACGACTGGTTAGGATTAAGGGAGGAAGACAAAAACATGCTGTGGAAGAGAGCCAGAGATTAATAATAACTAATGATTAAATGCAGAGGTGTATAAACACATAGTGAGTGAAAAAAGGTGACTGAAGAAGAATGCATCATGGGAGTCCCCCAGGAGCCTAGACCTGCACACATAGGGACACCACAGATCATTAAAAATGATGTGGGCGTGTGTGAATGTTAAAAGGTAGATTTTTTTAAAAATCAGTAAGAAACAGTAAATTTAAGGAAATAATGAACCCTTGAAGTTGAAGTTAGTCTCTCTGTTTTAGTTTGTGTTTTTGAAACATTTGGCAGCAGAGTCCGCGCTGAAACTGAAAGAACAGTGCATGGGAGAGAGAGCGAGAGAGAGAGCGAATTCCTCCACAGCTCCAGGGTGATGAAGAGGTTAAACCAGCCCCTCTCCGCTGTGCTCTCTGCCTCCTTTTGCGGCTCCAGTCCCGCTTTAAACGGCAGCTGAGCGCTGAGCGGACATGGACACATCCGAACTTTAACTTTCAGGTCTTTCTCCTCTCTTGCCCGCGCTCCTCTCCTCTCTTGTCCTCCCTTTCCGTCTCCCGCTGGGCTGAGCTCCGAGTGAGAAGCTGCGCTGGCAGCTGCCGTCTCATGGAAATCTAATTTTGCTCTAATTTTCGGTCAGTCGCTCAGGTCTGTGGAGGCTATTGTCGTTTCGCTGCTCCCTTGGTTTTAATGGTTCACTCATGCGTCGGGAATGCCATGGCCACTCCGAGCGCACAGCAACAGGATTATTTCAGATCGGTGAGCAGCGAATCAACCACCTACATGATGGTCCCGGCAGGCGGGCCGACCGCGGCAGCGCGCCGGGAAACGCCGTCCAAGATGTGGGTGGCTATGGTGGTGATAGTGGTGGTAGTGTTGCAGATTGCTTCGACCACGGGACTCTTTGTCTACCTGAATATGTCGATATCACAGGTGAGAGCTGGTTTCCACTCACTTTAACCTTTTCCCCCTCTTTTGTTTGTTTGTATTTGGAGCCACATGTGGTTCCTGTGTTGGCCCGATTTACCAGAAAGCCTCTCGTGAGAGGTCCTCGCTGGGCTCGGAACTTCCAAGAAACAGATCCAATGTGCGTTCAAATTCACAGCTCAGCGTCACATGCACACTCTGAATATTGTTGCAAGGCTGAAAGAAAACATACACAAACACACACACACCAAAATCTGTGCACAGTATTTGGAGTATTGCAAAATAAATAAGTAAATAATAATAACAGTCACAAAAAGTCGAGGGAAACAAGGCATTTGACAGCAGAGCTGCTGCAGGTGATTAAGAAATGTTATAGGAGCATTGCTGCTGGTTTATTTATTTATTTATGTATTTGTTTATTATAGAGTTAAGCGGGTTTACACATTTTTTTCTTCATTTATTTCTGGAATGAGGTTTATGAGTAAAGTTCGCCCCGGGAGTTTGACTTGCCGGGCGCTCGGAAGGCAGATTTGCCTGATCGGACTTGTTAAACAACGGAACGCGGAATTTACAAGCAGTCAAGGTAGACGGAAATACACGAGCTTACCCGCGTGTGTAAAAAAAACCCAACAAAAACAAAACACACACACACATTGGAGGCATTTGGTTAGGGCGGCAAGTGGAGAGAAGCTGTAGGGCAAGAATGTGTGCAGAAATATGGACGTCGCTGGTGCATGTGTGGATGTGGGCTCCTCTTCCACTGGGTTCGGTTTTATTTACGCGTCTAGTAATCAATAAAACGCTACTGCAGCGACTTGTTCTGTTTCACATGTGCTCCTTAGAGGAACACAAGTGGCGTCAGTGAGCTGCTGCTCATTTAGTCCCAGCAGGGGAAAGTACACGATGACAATCAGAGTCATTGCTGATGGTGCTTGAGTGTAGGAGGGGGCATAAAATACGGGAGAGATAGGCTTATCAGTCAGAACTGCTAGTTACACAGCAGAAGTTTATTTTTGGCATTAAGGAAATGTGTTGAGAAGCGTTGCCTGTGATTTCTGATACACTGCAGTGGGAGGTGCACATATATTGGTCTGCAGGGATGAAGGAAACTGATGTATGATCCTGATGGTGCATGAAATCTGCTACAGTGGTGCGCTGTGTCTATCTCTATATGAGATCAACAGCTGTAAGCGTGTGACGCATAGAAGACGAAAAATGACATTTTGCATTGGATACGCTTCATGGCCACTTTTTTCAATCATGATATTGCAGGTTTGCATTCAAAGTGACAAAGAGAGTCAGAGAAGTTTGGCAGGACTGAAATGGTCCTATCTGTGGTTCAAAGATGACATCATGTGAAAACATAAAACCATTATAAAACCATGTATTTTATTGTTTGTCCCCATCAAGTCAGAGAGTCCAGCTTTTATTTCATTTTAGTGAAAAGTTTAATACCAGTCGCGAATAAAAGTGGATGTAGAGACGTTAAAAAGACAAGGATACCCCGTAGTGATGGGGCAAGGTACTCACTTGAAACACATGACATTGTCTTAAGATTAGCAACGGGACCTATACACTATTAGATAGGTGGTTTTAATGCTGTGACCTGATCTGTGCTTATCCAACTTAGACTCACTTGGCATAAAAGTAACAATCCTGTATCAGAAATTGAGCAATTTACCATAATCAGGATTTATTGACTTTTAATGTCAATATAGAGATTCTTGTTATGGGTTTAAAAGGTTATTTTATAAGCAGTTCACTTGATTTTAGTCTTTCTGGAGTTTTTTCTTTTAAACTTTTTTTGTTTGACATGTCAGAGGTAGCAGGAAATCGCACAAGGAATAGTTTAGAGATGATACTGGACAGAGACTAAATGAATTGCATGTGGGGAATCCCCCGGTTCTCATGCGAAGGCCAGCTATTCTGGAAACAGGCCCTTCTTTGAATTGCAACAGAGTTACACCCCATGCCTGTGCTGGTTGTTTTAAGACAAAAGATGTTTGCAACAATAACCATCGTACAAAGAGGAATTCTCCGGCACTGCCTCACATCTGTGGCATTCACATACAAGCAAACAGACACATGTAAACACCGAAGCTTCTGAACTCATGGGTGTGTCGCGCGCCCGCGCTTCGTTTTGTGTCCTTTGCTGCTGGATCAAGCACGCTTAGCAAAACAGTGAATCGCATCAGGCATAAATATACATGTTCTCTGAATGTTGGAAGTGTTACTTTGAAATAAGCAGCATTTCTTAGAAGGAGAAACTCTTTTAGCAGAGTCACATCCTAAAGAGTTAACATGTAAAGACATAAACACTAAATTAAAGCCTGTTCAGTGATTGGTTAGAATGCCACAGTACTCGTCTGGGCCGATACATCATTCAAACCTCAATATTGGCCAGTATCGGTCTCGATGAGTAATATCAGTCAATCACCATTTACCAGTGACAGTGGACAATGACAGTGGCTTGCTAAATGTCCAGAGGTGGTGTGATAAAGAGCTTAAAGAACTTAAAACATTTTAGATATTTAGTTCTAATGAACATTTCTTTGATTACCAAATGCTGGGATTAAATAAATAAGACCAAATGTCTTTTATCAGAATTTTCTCAGTTTATGCGACTTTGGTTTTTAACAACCTATTAGTGTGTTAATCAAGAAAAAATTTGCATATTATTTGAGAAACTGGCTTTTAAGCCATTGTTTGTATTTGTCGGTGTTGTGGTTGGTTAGGTCCTGGTAAGGTAAGTAAGGCAGCACGGTGGTTAGCACTGTCGCCGCACAGCAAGAAGGTCCTGAGTTCAATTCCAAAAGCCGTAAGAGTCCAGCAGACATAGCTGTATCTGCATTTATAACTGTTAATAAATGAATATTTAAAACGGTAATAAAGAAATAGAAGAGGCATCCCTTCAACCATAGTATGTCCACCAGAGGGCCCTTTGTAACTTCATTGTTTACAATATGTTTGAAATGTATGTATGAAATTTATGTAAATCTGTTTGTTTCATGTATCGGAAAGAAAAAAAAATTGCTAATATATCTGATTTTTAACTCACCAAATATCAGTATCACTTTTAGAATTCCTATATCGGTCAGGCTCTAGTCCGAGGGTTGACTCCACCAGCCCGCTGGGCCCTTCCTGTGTGGAATTGGACCTGTGTCTGGAGTCCAAAGGACATGCTTGTTAGAGAGCCTGATAATGTGGAATTGCCCATAGGTGTGAATGTTTACCAGTTTCTCCATGATAGCCTTATGATAGACTGGCAGCCTGTCCACGGTGTACCACACCTCTCACCCTATGACAGCTGGGATAAACGACAGCTCCTTATGACTGTGAGTGGGATAAATAGGAGAAAATAGATGGATTGATGGGTGGCTAACTGAGCTTCACCTGCTCTACAAATTACATTAACCTCCTAAGACCCGAACTCTTCCACAGCATGCATTTTTAATTTCTCTTTGATATTTGGGCATATTGGGGCCCGATGAATGTAAAAACAAAGAATTACCAGATTTTTTTTTACCCTATTTTTGTTTTTAGGAAAAATAAGAGCCACGTATTAGGATATTCATTTAAAATTTTGAAAGAACAGTAGCAGTATAATGTCCTCATAAGTGGATATCAGGCCCACTTATGAGCAAAATTTAGTATTTTGGTCTAAATAACCCAAAATGTGATGTCCACATATGTGGACGCCAGGTCCTAGGAGGTTACATACATTTTTTAACAGCAAAATCATCTGTGTTTCATCCAGTCAAGAGATAAAAGTTAGCGATCATGATGACGTATTGAAGACTTGGTTCTAAAGAATTTCACAAAAACTACTAGTGGGTTCTTCTTAAAATGAGGAAATTACTTTTTTGTACAACAAGTAATTTGTCATATATATTGGATATCTTTTAATGACTTTCTGAAGTTAAAATCTTCACTTCTGAGAAAGAGGTAGAGATTAGATTAAGCTGTGCTTGCTACGATGCAGTGAATTACAAGTCTCATATTTTTGTAAGGAAACTTCTTTTATCACACACAAGCCTCCAGATCCGTATCCTGTAAGACTGTGGGTTCTCATGCCATTTCTGTAAATTTGTGTGAAATTTGGGGCTTTTTGGCGTTATCTGTGCTTTTGTGTTTGACTGACTGGCATTCCATTCCTTAAACTTCACTGGTCCACTTTATTATTGTTTGGGTTCACTGATAGGGTCTGACTCACCCTTACATGCAACAATAGAGCCGGTGTGTGTGTGTCTGTGAGTGTGTGTGTGTGTGTGGCCAGATTTACACAGATGTCGTTTTTACTTATTGTGGACGGTTGTTAGGGTGTGTGTGTGTGTGGCCTGTTCACCCCCAAAGATCAGCACTTTTTGTAATCTGTATTTGTGCGATTTAAGCGTGTCTTTTTATGTATGTGTTCTCATGATTTTATCTGTGTTATGAACAGATGGGTTCCAAGCTCAGGAAGAAAGAATCTTCAAAATACTGAAAAATCCACGGCCTACAGCGTACCCTTCACAGTTTTGGTTTCAGGTGTAGAATTACTTTACATTTTTGATTAGAGATTAGTGTTAGGTTACTTTATAGGTTAAAGGTCAAAGCAGAAGCCAAGCCAAGAAGCTGGCTTCTGAGCTGAGCTGTTTGACATCTTGAAGTCACAATGCAAACAAACACCCGCTCAGATGTTTTTGAGGGAACGGCTAAATTTAAAAGCAATCTCTTCATTTTTGTTCTTAGATCGACTTGTTTGAGATATTCAGCATGGGAAAACGTAATAAAACTGCAGGTGGTGGACATATTTACAGGAAGTTAATCAGAAACCGTAGTGCTCCACACATTTATTAGACCACCACCCAGTGTAAGAGTGGTGCCCTAAATGAACACTGTTGCTAATTACTAAAGGTCTTTTTTTTTTAATTCACCAGTATTCACAAACTTTGGAATCAAAATTCACATTTTTAATGCAAAAATATAAGTATTTTTGTTTTCCGCAAATGTTCAAATTTACTGTTTTAAAAAAACGCAAGAGAAAAAATAGTAGTAAGTTTCTATATTACTACTAAAATTATATATATATATATATATATATATATGAATAAATAATTTTAGCGGTTGAATCTTACACTTAATTGATTTCTGTGTGTCGGCTCAAAATTAGGTATAAAAAATAAAAATGTGAATTAAGTTTCTTATTTGTCTAATAAATCATTTTTAGTTTCAAACAGTGATTTGGGATTTCTGGTTTTTATTTCTGTTTATTTTTATAACATGAAAATTGAATGTTGGTGATGTGTTTGTTGGTATTTTACAAAGTAGTGACAGTGATACAAACCTATCTTAGTTTTTGATGCTATTTTTAAAATGCCTTAAACCTGCTTTCTTTTAGATAGCCAGTAGGGGGCAACTCCATAGAAATCAAATTCTGTAGAAATCCATGGAAAATGACCCACTTTTCACTTGATTTATCACCTGAGTAAACATTTTTCTAGCAAATTTATGATCTCAGCCATTAGGTCCATTAGGTTTATTAATGTTCATTTTGTAAGCCACTGCTGCGTTTGGAAAAAAAAATTGATCCCACAATTAAGACTTCAAAAGAGAACAAACCAATCAGTAATATCAAAGTAGCTGTTCCCATCTTTTAAATTGATTAAAAAATATACGTTTCTCCCAGCCTGTCTCAGAGAAAAAATTCTCAATTTAACAGCCGTAAAATTTTCTTTATAACACGGGGAAAGTAGAAGGAGCAGACTGGACAAATCAACCAGTTTAACATTCACTCGCACCAAAATTAAACCGGGAATTTGGTAGCAAGAACTTAATGTCCCTTCAATTTTAGAGTTGATTTAATATGGGCTCCGCTGTGTTTGATTGCTGTCTACAGCTCACACTGTTGGACTGCTGGATATCTGACTTCTTGCAGATCTCTGCACAGGGGAAGGCCATTTAATTCACAAATAACATCCCATCAAAGATGCCTGTGGCTCTTCAAGTGCAACCGATCCACGGGGTTTGTTTGGCAACTTGTTTCAAAAAGCACTTCACTAGACAAGCAAAAGTCTCGTTACCTCCCTGTGTGGCCTCGGACGTTCTTGCCAAGGACTTTCTGACGCAAACTCGGATCACAGGATTGAATAAGATGAGCCAGTTGTTTCACTGGTACATAAATCAGCCGTATATTTACCCCAGCCTTTCACACTGGATTAGGTTTTATTGGTGAAGGCCAAGGTTAAAGTTACCATTAAAGAACCAGTGGTTGCCCTAACGAGAATGGAAATACATGCATGTGCAGAGGGGGTGCAGCACGTGTGCATAACAGGGGGTTAGGTGTCAATGTGTGGGCAATAGTGTGTGTGTGTGTGTGTGAGAGACTGACATTCAAGCTTTAACTTCTCTTTTGCACACACTCGCATGTTCATGATTGGCAAACAGTTTTGAGAAAAATCAAATCTGTCACTGCAAATATTTAGATTTAATTCAAAGCTACTAGTAACTAACCACCCTACACCAGGCTCCACTGCCAGAATACACAAATCTCCCTCTCTCTCTTTAACCTCCTGCCCCCTCCGTGTGCTATGCTTCAGGTCCACATCGGGGAATCGAGTTACAGTCAGTTTCAGGACTCAAGGGTGGGATGGATTTTTCAAGAGTGACACAAGCAGAGGTTTTCTTTTTGCCTTTTATGAGAATTGCAAGTTAAGTGATTCTTTGGCAGCTGGTGTGTGTGTGTGTGTGCGTGTGCGTGCATCTAAACAGGGCCTGGGCACAACTCCAAAGTTACGTAAGGTGTTTACAGTGGTGTAAAACATAAAACGAGAGAGAGAGAATGAGGAAAGAAGAGGCTTGCATGCACATGATTACTTCAAGAAGGTGGAAGACGAATATAGTTGGTGTTGCTTTTAACCTCATGTCTACGTGACTTAAATTAAAATGACAAGGTCCCAGTGACGTCTGTTAAATAACCTCTTGACAAATATGAATCAGACGTGTTGGCTGGAGCAAATAAACAGTTCTGGCTTTTTTCTGTCAAGAGTTGGTTGGGCTTAATAAGATACCATGATCATAAAATATTTTTGTCTTTTTTGATCCCATAAGAGAGAAGCTTTAAGAGAAAAAGGTGATGCCTCTGCTTTCTATATCACACACACACACACACATACACACACACACACATTGGGAGACTTGTGGAGACATGTCCATGGAACACAGTGTGGCGTCAGTGCCTGGATGTGCACTCAATGTTTTCATGGCCAGGTCAGTTGGAGCAGGATGAAAAAGAAAGCAAGGATTGCAGGAAGATAGAGGGAGGCAAGAAGAGAAATTGGACCTGAGAGTTGACAGAGGAGGATTTGATTTGAATATTTAAAACCGTTAACCTGCCGTGAAGCAGTATATACACAGAAACAAGAACAATAGGCACACTTCCTTGACATCCACATTGTAAACACAAGTTAAGCTATGAATTTTACCAAAAAAACTCCAGGGTTATTTTTGCTGTTGCCCAGTGAGAATATTGCCATTTAAGGCATCTCATTTTTAATATTAAAGGTAGAGTGTTTGTCCAAGGAGACAGAAAGTATGAATGTGATACTGTCAAACTCTGGGTTTAAGCTTTGAAGATAAACACGGGGGCCAAAGTTTAGCATAGCATAATGTACATAATTCTTTTTTCCCTTTTTTTGGAATTTGAAATTCTTCAAATAGCAAGTTAGATTTTTAAATTCCTGTTATTGTGCCAAAAAGCATGTTTTTTTTTTCAACTTTGTGAGTGAGTTAAGCATCAGTCATGGGCCTAGAGGCCAGCTGGTGAGCCCCCTGGGAACCTCCAGCCAGTGGGGAAAAATCTGTGTTCCAACAGACTGCCATAGTCACACAGGTTGAGATGGAAGATGCCGACATGCCTACAAACACAGTATTAAAACCTGATACAGAACCGTAGAACGTTCACCTCCAAAGTCAAAGCTGCACCTTATGAAATGTGTTGGTTTCAACAGCGAGGCACAACTCTTACTTACTCTGCGTGGCACAGTTTTGCGTGGAGTAGTTGGTGAGTGTTTACAGAAAAGTCTGCAATGCCATGCAAACTACTGGCAACCTGCTAGTGACCAAAACAGTCATATTTAAGGTCTACCATTTTGTGCCAAATTTCACACTAGAAACTATCCAGCAATAATACATACAGAGAAAAACCCAACAATCGTATGATCCCTATGAGCAAGCACTTTGGCGAAAAACTCCCTTTTAACAGGAAGAAACTTCCAGCAGAACCAGGCTCATGGAGGGGCGGCCATCTGCGAGACCGGTTGGGGTGAGAGAAGGAAGGCAGGATAAAGACATGCTGTGGAAGAGAGACAGAGGTTAATAACAGATATGATTCGATGAAGAGAGGTCTGTTAATACATAGTGAGAAACGTGAAAAAGAAATACTCAATGCATCATGGGAATCCCCCGGCAGCCTACACCTATTGCAGCATAACTATGGGAGGATTCAGGGTCACCTGGTCCAGCCCTAACTATATGCTTTAGCAAAAAGGAAAGTTTGAAGCCTAATCTTAAAAGTAGAGATAGTGTCTGTCTCCCGAATCCAAACTGGATTTGGATTCGGAAGAAGTTTCTTCAGTTCTAAAGGGTCAAATGGTGGAGAGATGACTGAGAACCTTCACTGGCATAATTTCGAAATATTTTATCGTTCAACTGTGAAATTTTTAAGTAGAACCAGCACAATTTTCAATATCATTAAAGACAAATCAAGCAATCAGGGGGGAAAACACTGCTCTTTTTCTTCTTTCTTTATGACAAATGCTTTAATGTGTCAACCTGCTAATTATTGCCATGAGGCAGCACAAAATTGTGTTTTTGGGTTCGTTTAACAAGTTTGTGGTTTTCATTTATACTTCCAGTCTTTCCCGCTTCTCACTGATGAGTCTGGTTTCACTACATGTGGCCATGCTGTGATCTTAAATTGTAAAACTTCTAAAGCACAGGGGGATGCCTGGTTTCTTCACCAAAACATGTGGTAAAAAAGGTGTCTCTAAATTAAAATAACTAAAACGAGGAAGGAGTTGTGCTAAAAGAGGCAAATGATTAATAGAGTGATGTGCCGCATAGATTATTAGTAAGTTCAAAGGGAGCAGGACAGGAGTCTGCTGCTATACATTATGCTATCTGATTGAGTACAGATACAGAGACCCACCACACTCAGACACACACGACCTTGGGTTGACAGCTTGACACTTAAAAAGAGGATATTTGTGTTCCCACACTGGAATGCTCATTAGGCTGTGGCTACAGCTGTGTGTGTGTGTGTGTGTGTGTGTGTGTGTGTGTGTGTGTGTGTGTGTGTGTGTGTGTGTGTGTGCGCGCGCGCATGTGCCAACAGCTGGTGCAGCACTGTGTGTTATCACATTGTTTGCTCGGTCAACATGGCTATAAAGTTCTGATAAATGTTGCTCATGAGATTTGGGGGCATTGATGCTCCTAACAGAGCTATCTCATAACTGTCATCCTTGCTGCTCATGTTTATAAACCTGTTTCAGTTTTTAAGAATCTCAGCTTAACTGCAGCGTTAGCTTTCGGTTTACTAAATTAATATGTTCACATGAGTTTTTGTATTAATTGTTGATGCCTGATAACAAGCAGTACGTATATCAAACCCCCAAAACAACAACAGCAACAACAAACCCCTACAATTGTTCTATTAGAAGTCTTCTAAGAGAAACCATGTTTTTGGCTTTAGATTAAAGACCATTTTCTTTTAGTAGAAGCTTATTAAATTATACAAATGTTGTTCATTAACAGAGACCCCCCTCAAGCTAATAAGCTATAATAACCACCAAAACAGTGCCTGTGCAAAATTAGCCAGGTGATACACAGATACCTCTGCAGAGTTTTTTTACGAGTCTTGGAGTTGCCAAGAAACATGTGAATTTTATTGTGATGTAAACAAATTGCATTTGCCTTCTACAAAAAGTGGCTCTCCTCTCATTTCTAGTCTTCACTGTAAAGATCCACATGGCTTCCATCACATGGTAACTAAAGCCTTTTCATTATTTTCTATACATGTGTCATCAAAAGAGACCAAACCACAGCATATGGTATTGGAGTGGTTGTATAGGATGAGTAATTTTGGTAATGGTAAAAGGGTTTCTGAAGGATGAAAGTAATGGCAATGTAAAAACGAAGTCACTGTCAAATGTGAGTGTATTGTATATACAAAAAAAAATAAAGATAAACTCAAACGGAACGGTAAAAAAGAAGCAGATCGACTTAACTGGACAATAATGAAAGCTGGAAAAGAACAAAGAATGGAAGTAAAAGCACATGAAACCAGTCTTCAAAGGGGCAAAACAGAAATACAGACAGAGGGAAACCTTATATCACTACTTCTTTTTAAATAAGAAAAAGTAATAGGAACAATACATGGAGAATAAAAAGACTACAACAGAACAATACACCTTTGTTTTTGAAAACCCTGCAAATTTTTATTGTACAAGTTGTGCTATAAAATGTGTCATATCAGAAACTCCATGGTTTCAGTTCTGTGGGGAAAAATCATTAAGTGACTGATCAGGAAATTAAAAAAAAAAAAATCAAGCAAAAACAACAAACTTTTCCAAGAATGAGGCGCTCACCTAAAAAGGCCTTTCTGCTCGTCTCTCCCTTGAGTGATGATAAATTGAAAAAGACAAAGCAACAACTGAAGTCACTTGAAGTGAAATCAGGTTTCATATTGACATGTGTTGTTCCTTTGCATGTTGTGTTCAAAAGGGTTAGATTTTAAGTACCGGGAGCTTTCTGGTTTTCATTTACTGTAAGTTTGAGCAGGCTTTATGGAGGAAAGCAGTCTTTTTTTATACACTTTTTTTCATTTTCATCATGGAGCAGGAAGTCTTGGACTGGATAACCGCTAGCCTAACTATTACCCTTGAAATATTGGACATCATCCCCAGAGGCTAGGCCATGTAATGATAGTCGATGGGTTCCCAGACTGTGTGTTAGCTGATTAGCCCTTGGTTCATTAGATGGGAAGTTCTTAGCTGCTTTTACATTATCTGTCCTTGGGAATCGACAGATATATCTCTCCTGGCATAAAGAGGAGACCCTTTTTAGTCATTGCATAAAGGTTTTCTAAATCCAGTCTTTTCCTTCCTCTCTCTGTCAAACACACACATACACACACTTATTCTCCCTCTCATATCAACATTTTGTTTCTGAGCTGAGTAATAAGGCCAGCCTGATCTTCTGTCAGCTCTCATTCCTTTACCAATTAAACAACCACTGAACTCCTTTCTGCGCTTTGTCTTCTAATCATTTCCAAATTTCTCCAGCTGCTCAGGTCCCACTTCTAAAAACAGTTACCTCCCTAAACCACAGTGTTGTCTATCCTTTTGTTTTCCCCCAGTCTGTCACTGACTGTAAGGAATACTGTGGTTTTGGCTTGTGATCAGAGCCCATCGTAACCTATCATCATTGCTTTTTCAGATCAACAAACCACAAAAATATTATCGCCGCTGTCCCACTTCCTTAGCGCCTCACTGAGCTATAAACCAAAACATATTTTTTTCCAGCTTCGTGTTTCACAAAATAACACTACTTCATTAGAAACCTCTAAAATTCTTGGACAGGCCATCCATGAATCAATGAATCAACCTCTGAGCGCTGATTTGGCTTTGTCTGCAGCTGCTGGACGAAAAACCCTCAATATATAAAGCTCTGGGAAAAGAAGTGAAATCATGAACCTGTCAGGCAGCCGCTTTCCCTTCGGGCCTTGACTTGTAACTAATGTTGTCAGTGCGGGTAGATATTTTTGTCTGTTAAAAGCTGGAAGGAAGGAAATTTTGGAAAACAGATCTTGGTTTGATTGCTAAATTAGAGCACCTTTAACACTGACCTTTTAGCTCTCAATGTAATGGGACTTTGGATGAACAAATCAGATCTAGATCAAGATGTGAAGCCGGGTCATCAGAATACAAGAACTAAAACATTCCTCTGGCATGTATGTAAAAAGATTGCGATTCAGTGCTTTCATTTAAGGTTTCATTGACCTTATTTTCAGTGCCTTAATCAAATTTCCCAGACTTTCCAGAGGCGGAAAGAAACATTAACATGCTGCAGTTGTTTGGACAAAAAAAGACTTGTTTCCAAAAATAGCTACATGGATGTCTTGGCTTCTTGTAGGGGAGATCTTGCCTGAATATTATGAAAACAAGACCAATGTAGAACTGGGTCTTCCAAAATATTGTGAACAGGAGGGGACGCCAAGAATTTTATACTGAAGACCCTTGTAGCCAACACAGAGGGGCTGTTTTTGCTTCTCCAAGAAGTCAAGATTTGTAGTTTCACCCAGTTTTTCTTAAAGGTTATCAGGATGAAAGCAGTAGTTGACATAACAGACTTACTCAAATTTTGAGCTGGTAGAGCTGCATAGTCAACAGTAAGAGTGTCCGTAAGTGTTACTATTCAACTTAAGGGGAAATTAAGGATGATACCAAAGTGCATTGTACTACATCCTGTTTCTGTTCAAGCGTTTGACTTAATTTCACCTCAGGGTGGTGATAGCAGAGGGAGTTTATCAAAGGTATTAGGGTTCACTGTGTGGCAATCTTGGACACCCATTGGCCTCAAGGAACCTTTTGGTACTTCCAGTTTCACCAGAAAATATCTGGACTAAAACTTCCTGTTTTGTGTTGTTGTCACTGTTTATGAAAGTTGATGCATTTCTCCATAGGGACTGTTACTTGCATGCAACCAATGCGTAACTGGTCACTACTAACAGATATGTACTGGGACCACAGACAGAATGCAAATAAAACCAGAAATCTACCATTGACATAGAGATTAATCATAAGAAGATTACCTATATCTTTAACAGTCTAGTCCTCACTGATAAGCTTAACTCCCAACCCTCATCTTCTCACGTAAAGGAAGGTTTTTAGTTGTCAGCAAGAGCTGGAGTAACTTCACCATCTTGCTTTGGATTCCAGGAAGCAGCATAATAGTAGCAAAGAATCACATCAGTTCACATGTCGAACAGGTTTTGGGAGTTGGCAAATTCTCGAGTTGGCAGCTTTAATCTTCTCATGGGGTGTTCAAGGTGTTTCTCAACAGACTGCACAAATACACAATGATTGGCTTTAACTGAATGGAGGAATTGGAGCGCATTGACAAATAGCAGCCGCGGAATAGGTTTTAAGTAGTGCCACGCTGGTGAAGCTTTGTATTGCAAGTCATACAAAAGATCTCAAGTGGTCTGGTTTTATTTAATAATGCCAGGCTGATTCAGTTCACGGCTAAAATGAACAACACGTTGAAAAGAAATTCTGAAGAGAACGTGTCGGAGCTGTGCTCTTGTAAGCAAAGTGCAAATGTACTGCACTTGTAGTGAAATCATGAAAGCTCTCAAGTAAGAAATCTGAGTATATTTCAAGGATCTGAAGCCTAAGGTCAGTCATGGTTTTAGCGACAGCTCCTGATAGCCTTTGACCTAGCAAGCAGGGAAATAAAGCAGACAGGATTTACTCAGTTATCCAGTGCTATAATGTTACATCTAGCAAATGTTTAAACTGTTCTCTGCAGGGGAGAATTTACTTTGGGAATTCTTCTGTCAAGATTTAAATAACTGCAATGTGTGCCAATTTGCTTTCTGTCCCCAAAAGTGTCCACAGTGTGGTATCGGAAACACGTTTATGTCTCCACAACATAGGTACTATAAGGACACACAAACAAACTGCACCATCCAAGTAGTAGAGTTTTGTATACGACAGTGTAGCCAGAGCGGTCTGTGAGGTCAACTGTGTGTTTATTGTGGCGGCTGGTAACACTAACAGCTACTCATGTCTGAACAGTAGCTTCGTAGGCAGGCAGTCATCTATGCATGAAAACAAAAACACAGAAATGGTGGCAATGCATTTTTACCACCAGGAATTCAGTTGAGATGTTTTCAAAGTCATTCAAAGAAGGGACACAAAAACTAACTTACTGATGAGGAAGTATTCATTAAGTACTAAGTAACTAAAGAACAACTGCTAACACAAATACAAACTAAAAACATAGCAAGAAGGGCTTCTTGGGGTTATTGTATATTACAAGAATAGTTACCCCTTTAGTGAAACTAAAGGTTTAGATTAGGACCAATCAGCAACACCTAAGTAAGAAAGTGTAAATGAATTTACTAAAGTTTGTAATACAATTTGCTCTGAAAGAGAGGTCACATTACTTCTGTGTTAGTAGCCCTACTTTCTCTCCGTGGACAACATTTAAAGCCTTAAATGATTTTACTCCTGCTTATTTGGTACATATGTTGGATATGTACACTTCCTTAATGACTAATTAATGATTCATTAATATTAGAATTTCAATTGTTTTTCTGTAAATAGTAACTACCGAAAGACTTGCTGTTGCTAATGTGTTCCTCATTTGTTCTTCAAGGGCTAATAATGTTTTTCCGAGGGTTGGTAAAAGTTGTCTAATCCTAAATAATTTTAATTAAAATAGTCATGGAAACAAATTTAGTGCCACTTTTTCTCTCTACTATTATTTAATTCATTTTGAGAATTAGGGCTATAGCGTGTTCACATCACTCCCATCTTATATTCTTTACATTGGCTCCCAATAGAGTTTAGAATTCGCTTTAAAATTCTTGTTTTAACATACAGAGCACTAAATGGCCAGGCTCCAGATTACTTATCCAAGCTTCTTATAAAATACACTGCTGCTCGTCATCTCCGCTCACAGACTCAGAGTCTCTTAGTTGTTCCCCGTACACGATTGAAGACAAAAGGGGACAGAGCCTTTCAGTCTGTTGCACCAAGGCTGTGGAACAGTTTACCACTACATTTATGTTTGCTTGACTCTGTGGATTCTTTTAAAAAACAGTTAAAAACTCTTCTGTTCAAACAAGCCTTTTGTTGATCTACATATTTTATATTTTTTACATCATTTACATTTGATCTTTTACATTGTTTATAATGTCTATTGATTTTATTGTTTATTTTAATATTTTAATATTTGTGTACAGCGCTTTGTGATTGTCTGTCTGTGAAAAGCGCTTAATAAATAAAGTTTACTTACTTACTAAGTTTACTATATGAAAGGAAAATGCACTTCTAACACAAAACCCTAAGATAACTCAGACTTTCCATGCTTTTTCCTTCTTGTGGAGCCGCCTGGACATCAGTAGAGAAAACACATCAGCTACAATTTGTACCATTATAGTAACACTTGCATAGACTCCTCTTGAATCTTACTTGCTCAGCACCTCTACACAAAAACACATTTAACTTAACACCCTTGCCCACACATGGTGGACTTGCCCACCCAGAAGCATCTACAGGACCCCACAGCAGCATTCTGACCCACTCTGGTTCCCATAGTGACATTTTCCCCACACTTGCTGTGTATTATTTGGTCTAACAGCTGCTTTTAACTGGTCGTATTGCGCACAGTTTTAGCATTCTGTTCACTTTGATTTTTCCCAAGTATGATTCATGATGGGACGGTACAGTAGTATAACATCTAATCTATAATTTGGGTTTTACTGCATACAACAGAAATGTTAAGTGGTTCTTTGGAAGAACTACAGCTAAACAGTTTAGGGTTACTTCAGGTAAAAGTATACATGTGGGCTGCTAATGATATCCAGCTGTTTGTCTGATTGAAACTGGTTGTCCCCACAACCAGTACACACATGTCAGCTGGTGCTTTCCCACATCGGGGCTTGTGTGTTCAAATATCTACACAGACTGTGTCATGAGTCTAAACAGATCAATATAAATGAATCTTTTAAAAAAGTAGAATGAAAATCATCTTTGTAGTAGTTCTTCTAACACAAAGCTCATTACGTTCAAAGACAACAAAAACCAACCAACAAACAAAAATATCTTCAAACATTCGAACCAACAGTTAAGCAGAAACTGAGATTTTTAATGTTGCTTTTGAAACACTAGATTATAGTCAGCAGGAAAGTTGTTCCACAGGAAAAATAAAATAATCCACTCGATGACCTGGATTTTAAATAGTGAGTTAGATGGACATATGCCAAGGGGCCGGAGCATTAAGTGCTTTATGCGCTATTAAATGGATTTTAAAAGTATTTTTATTTCTGTAATTTACTGACAGGACTTAAATTGTGAAGTATCCGGTTTAAATTAGGTTTAAATAGCACAGGTGCTAACTTGTCTTGTATACACCATTTTCTAGCGTGTGCTGAAATGCACCAAATCCTTTGCGAGAATCTCCATGCTGATCAGAATAAACATTTTTTTGCTTTCGCTGAGACTCGACTCGACTTTCATATCAGGCATAATTAACACATTTACTGTAAGTGTTTCTGTTGTCATTTGTGCACAGGTGCCTGAACCAGAAAGTCCTGATCTCTTCTCTTCCTCGGCTTCGCTTTTGTCACAATGTCTTTTTCCCTTTCTTTCTTCTCGGAAAGATGATGAAGAAACAGAAACTTAACCCTTGTAACCAAATCAAGCAGCAAAACCAACTTAGATAACGCAGCTCGCATAACCATAGCCTTGCATTACAATAGGCCCTGTGTCCTTATCACAACTAATCTTAACAGCTCTTTCTTTCTTTTTTTAGTTAAACAGCAATATTCTCAATTGTTTTACTAACAAGGAAGTTAAAAAAGAAAAAGGGGACACAGCCAGAAGAACAGCATGCAGGTCCGCCCTGCTTTTGTATGTCTTTAAACTTTATTTAAACTGGAGGTACTCCAAAACAGCAAAGCTGACAAAGAAAGGTCATAGTTCCACACGCTAAAGCTGGGAGTGGCGTTCTGCGTTCTCGATGGGGGTTGCGTACACTGTCACGCATATTGGCAGGGAAAGGCGTGCATGAATGCATACGCCCGAATGCACAGAGATGCATGCATACATTTGTATTGTAGCCGGCAGGTAAACTAATGATCAATAAATATGTCAAAGGCCTCAAAAAACATACTTGCTAGATAAACAGAACAGATAAGTCATCCAAACGCACATACGGGAAACCAATAAGAGCAGAAGGAAGTAACTGCCTGCGCCTGATGTCATTAATGCCTGCAAGCAGAAGCAGCCCGTCTTCTGGATAGAATTAAGAAAGAAGCAGCTATAGCCTTATTGACATCTTCCAAGCATGTATAAAATCCAGACTCTTTGTGATTTAAAGCTCAAAGAGAAACCTTTGACTTAACAGTGGGAGACGAGCTTGTTCAATTGTGTATTTATGGGCTTTTATTGGTGCAATTCATCTCTTGAATATTTATCGAATCAGATTAGGTGAAGTTTCTCTGAACATGTGTGCTGTCTTTTGTTAAAATCATGTTCGCACATGGTTACCTTCAATTTGTCTTGATTTGGAGGAAATGATCTAGTTCCTGAGTGGATCTGGCTGCGGCTGAGTATCTTTTCTCACCAGGAAACTCTGCAATAAAACACTCATTGTTTGAATGTAGCGATATATCCATCCGCGCTATACCTGCTTTTATTCTGGAGAAACTGTGGGCAGCTGGAGTCTGTCCTGGGCGCCAGCGGGGTACATATAGACAGAGAGAAAACCACATGCTTCTCATGGTCAAATTCAAAGGGAACCTGGAGAAACTGCACGGCTACAGGGTGCACTGGCAAAACACAGCCACCCGTGAACCCAGAATAGTCTTGCTGTGAGGCAATGACTGTGCTGTGCATTGCAAAGCACTGCACCACCTGTAGTAACATCTTCTGAAGCAATTATACACATGCAATGTAGCCCTGAAATGTTCTTGACATTACTTGATGTATGTGAGAACCAGTTTAACTGGACATAACACAGTCTTTAACCAACCAGCTTCCTAGTACAAAATCTGTGTGAAGTCCCACGTAAGAAAAGAAAAGGTCACTGTGTGAATTCAGTGACAGAGCAGACAAACAAGTGTTTCCAGTAGTGAGAACACATCTGGAGCAGATTTCGGACACTGATGTAACCTGAGTGACATTGTCCGAAGTTCCTTTCTGAATAAGTAGCACTGTGCCTGAATATTTGACGATTCGACAATTTGTTTTTTGGCATTTTTACCCAATACCCAACAGCAATCATGATATTTCAGTTCACATAGTAACTCTGCCACAAGATTCAATAACTTTTCATAGCTTTTTGTGACATTTTTTTTTAGACAAAACCATCCAGGACTCTGTTATACTCATGTCACATGGATCTGTGTACTCTTAACTTGTCTTTGAAGGCTCACTATTATTCTCACAGAGCCTGACTTGTTCTTTGATTGTGATTAAAAATCAAGATTTTTCAGGACCTCCCTGATTAATTTATAAAATTGCCCTTTTGGCTGCAATCAGTGGAGCTTTTTGTGTAGGAGCTAGCGGCTAAATACACACTCATTAAAGGCAAATAAGCAGAAATCGAACTTCAGAAAGATCAGAGTCAGAGAGACGTCACGGTGAAGCAAAGGTTGTTCTAAATTGGGGAAGATTATGGCAACAGCGTGATTGAAATTTAATGCAGAAGAAATTTAGGCAAAGCCGTGTGATCCGTTAAACCGATAATGGCTTTTACATAGTATTTGCGGCTCATAATGAAAGCGCTTTCAGTGCTGCACTAGGGCGACGGGGTCAGCTAAATGGCACCGAAAACGCGGTGTGAAATGGCAATATTTCCTTATCACAGGGCATGAGTGGCGATCTTGTTATTTGAACTCTTCTTCTGTTTATTCATGTCATCAAAAAAATTGTTTTGAAAAATATGGTCTCGACCTTGACAGAGTCCGCTCATCTTTACATTTTAAGGCACCTGCTGCTGCTGTCTGGGGGAAATTTGCAAAGACCAAACACTGACTCCCAAATAATGACTGGCATGTCACTGCAAAACAAGCGAGTCACCGAGATGGGGAAGAGGATGTAGAGTTTACAAGTCGAGGATTGGTTTTCGTGGTTTTTAATCACTTCCATGCCAGAACTGGCACTTCCTCATGTTTTCTGATAAACAGTGAATCAAGTTCTTTTGGTCACAGTGGGACCTGAAGGACGAAAGAAGATAGCTGCCTTCCCTGAAGTTAGTTCAGCCTGAGGTTTTTCTTTTTCCTGTTTACTCCATTGATCGTTGCCAAACCGTTACTCATAGTGGATTGCTGTGTCGTTGGGTTTCTTTCTATAATGTTTTAGAGTGTTTAAGATGTTGTTGTAATTTGGATTGGTTGGAAATAAATCTTATGCCACCAATAGTCAGAATTTTAAATGATGATTGCAAATGTAGTTGCATGTTGATGCACACTTTTTTCAGTTTATCTTCTTTAAAAATGTCGGCATTTCTCCAAGACTTTCCCGGGTTGGTTACTCTCCTGAAGCAAACTGATGTTGGCATGTGAGACCCGGCTGGGACTCATGTGGTTGCATGAACCCATGTTAAAAATGGTGGTTTCTGCTCCCCGGTGCTCTAATGATTGTGTCTTTGGCTCGAGTTTTCAAAATACTCCCCTGGAAGCTGTTTTGTATTTTGTGCTGCAATCTGGCAGGCCTCATGTGGGGGAGTGTCGGCCTTTTCTCTCCAGACAAAAACTTGGCCCGCACATTGGAGTGAGGTAGAAACTCGCAGTTTACTTCACTATTTACAATGAAAGCAGCCTATATTTTTATTTTCCCTCGTAAATACCATTTGTGCCTTATTGGCAATCAAGAGCTCCTTAGCAAAAAGATCCTGGTGTTTAACGTGATGGATTGCTGAAAAAATGGCCGGCCATTAAACGTGTAACGGACAACGCTGTCGAATAAATCAGTGTCAGCACCACCCTGGCTGCCTGCCAGATACAGCAGATAGTGAAGCTTGCACACAGTGTGCTAATAAACCTGCAGACACGCATGCCTTTAGACTGAAAACCGTCTCAAACCTATCTGTTAAATATAAAACTGCTCTTTCCCACCCATGCACAAATAACCAGAAGCTTGTACACCGATGCAAACACATGACTACATTCACTGCAGCTTTTAACGATTGCTCTGGGCCTTTTACTTAACAAAGGAAAGTGAGTAGTGGATGAAGAGTCAGACTCTCTTGCCAAAGGCTCATCTTTACAGTGAGCTGGGTGTTGCTTAAGTGCCGAAGTAATAAATCACCACAACGCCTACAATACTCCAGTGTTTATGACTGTATAGACTTTCTCTAAATTAGTTAAACGTGTACTTTTCTGAAGGTGTCACAACCTCCAGAAACATACGTGCTAATCATAGGTCTGAAGTATGTAAAAGCTATTAAAGCTAAAACATGTTGCCTGTTTTTTGCAGCATTTACAGATATCCCTTAGTTTCTCATGTTATTGATTTTCGTGTGCGTGACTGACCTGCTGTTTCATTGAACTTTATTGTTTCAGTGTGGTATGGTGTTCTTGTTTAGCTGTTTGTATTCAAGGAGGCGGCTTATTTCATTTTCCTTTGCATAAACCAAACAGTGGAAAGTGACATAGCCATTACTTCCAGTTTACCAAACAGCTGTGGTTGCAGTTGCTAGAAACAGTTTGGATGAGGTAGAAACAGATTTCACAGCTGTGATAAGCTCTTTCTTTCTTGAGGTTCATCCTAGCTGTGGAAACGGCTTTTTGTATAGTTAGCTATTCAGCAAGACGAAATCATAGTGTATCTTAATACTGCCAAAACAGGATACAGGCTACACTGTGAAGTGACATAAAAGAGATTTTTAAAGTTGATAAATTTACTGTTCAAACATTTTGAACGTGCGTCAGTTAAATAATAACCGAATGCACAGTTTCACTCAAAACTTTCCCTCTGGCATCTTATATGATTAAAAAAAAGAATATTTTCTTTTATCTAATGTGAAATGATTGTTTAGGCATTTTTGTGAGTGGCAAGAAAATGATTGATGGAAGCATTGTCAATTAGAGCCCACCGATATATCAGCTGAAACTAGCTATTCACCAATATATCAGTCTTGGCATTTATAATGGCCATGACTTGTAAGACTAAACCAAGTTTATTTTTTAAAAGCATGGTCGTGTTACATGTTGTAACACGTGTTGCCAACAGTGGACAAACTGTGTAACATCAGCACCCATAAAATGGCTAAAGGGCATTTTCCATATTTTCTTTACTTTTTAATGTTTTTATGTATCTATATCGATACATCAGCAGATTGCTAATACTGGATGAGCAGGACGGGCTCTGCCTCTATACCTCACCTGTTGAGGCAAGCAACCATACCCCGAAGGTTACTGTAGGAGCCTTGGTTCACTTCTGCTTCAGAGCATTTCCTTCAGAGGCATTCACGAATGGTCTTCAAATTTGACATACAGTTTAATGAACCAGTGAAAGGCTTTTTTTTCTCCAAGTTACTACTTTCTTGTGTACTGTTGCTACTGATTCTCCTTCTGCCTAAAGACACGGATCGATTTGATGGTAATTTGTAGTGATACCATGTAGATTGCTCCCTAAAAACTAGACTCTTCCCTCCCACAGCCACGGGCTGGGGTGTAACTAAACATGATGAAGCTCGTTCCACCGTGTTGCACACTCAGTATGTTTTATTTGACTCCCGCACTCGTGTGTCTCCCTGCCGCTGTTTTTGGATGAAGTGATTTATGTGCAGTGCCACTGTGAGTGAGGCCTCAGCGGTTATTTCACCCTGCTCTCTGTCTTCCTCTACGTTCATCTTGCAATGCACACACACAGACACACACACTCTTGGATCGAGACCTCTGGCCTGCTGGATTTGAGTTACGTGGTTGCCTTCTCCTCTTCCTAATCCCCTAAAATGAGAGTTGTGGACTGCCAAAGAACTCCCAGACACACACATACACAGTGAAACACAAAATTGTAGCTTGGTTTCCAAGTGGCCCTCTGAGATATTCTTTTCAGGCTTTGGTGTCCCACCGAGGGCCAAGCATACACACAAACGGTCATGCACATAGACACACATTCACTCAACTGCACATATGCACACACACACAGATGTACATGCACACACACAAAAACTCTCACACAGGGGAGGAAACAGTGAAGCATTGTTTGCTACTTCCTGAGAGAGCCGGCATCAGGATCACAGGAGCTCTGTCAGCCTCTCTCTGAAGCCCAGGCATCTAATTGAGTATGGACAGCCATGAGAGACCACATGTCTTTTGGCTAAGCACGCTTAAAAAGCGCATAGATCACTCATAAATGCATGTGTTTGTGTGTGTGATTTTCCACTCGTTGCAGCGAGGATCAGTTCCAAAGGCAGACCAATGGGGAGTGTATCCCAGTTTAGCTCTTGTGTCTGGAGAACAGTAGTTCGCCATCAATTATTCAAGTTCAGGTTCAGCAGTAAAATAACTTTTTGACAGGCTGAGAAATGTTTTCTTTTTTCCTGTCTTTGTTTTTAAGCAGTCTGCTGCTGTACCACAAAACTGGCAAGAAAAAAATATGATTTGGATGTTGGTGTGCAGAGATATTAGTCAAGCTACAGAGTCGTTACATAACTTGTGCTTTATTACATTTTAAAGGGAAAAGTGTAGTTGCACCATGTCAATACAGTTGTCAGTACAGTATACATTTCTACTGAGTTACCAGTCTTAGATATGAGATGCGAGCAATGATTACTATGCCATCTAATTTTAATTTTGGATTGTGCACTCATCCCAGGGCATCTACTGAGGTTTAAAATATACTCCAATATATTCTCTATACTACAACCACAGGCCTGAGGGACAGAATGGAGGGTTTTAAAGGGTCCTGAAGTGGTGTCTATGTACGACAAGTCGTGCATTTCAAAAATTTGTCAACAGGACCAGAACGAGCATTATCTGGTGGTGCAATATTTAGCAGAGCAAAAAGTCTGTGTTTCTGTGTCTTTGTGTTTGACTCACAAGGACAATTAATCTTCGCTTGACTCATAATTCTAAACTGATCATACATACATAGAACTGTCCCAAAGTCTTGAGCCACCCCTCACTTCTTTATATTTTGGTTGGAAAATGGGAAATACATGCAGTGATTTATTACTTGGTAATACAGTATATAGGACACAAACAGAGCTTGTATAATTCCAACAACCTTCAAAGTCAGTATTTGGCATGACTACCTTTATTATTTAACACAGCCTGAACTCTCTTAGTCAACATATCTTGTAATTTCTTTAAGTAGTCTTCAGGAATAGTTCTCCAGGCTTTCTAAAAGACATTCAGAGTTGTTCTTTGGATGTTGTCTGCCTTTAGATGATCCCACACTGGTTTAATAATGTTGAGGTCTGGGCTCTGGGGAGGCTAATTCATGACTGATAGTGTTTCATTGTGTGTTTTTCTATCCACGTCGGTTTGTGTAGGAGTGTGTTTGGGATCGCTGTCGTGCTGAAAAATTAGGCTGCTGCCAATCCAAAGCTTCCAGATGGTATTGCAAGTTGGATTAAAATCTGATGGTACTTTTTGGCATTCACAGTTCCATAAATTTAGACAAGGTCTCTAACACCACATGTAGCCTCAAACCATGACACGGCCACCACCATGTTTTACAGATGGCTGTATACACTCATGGTTGTACCTAAATTAAAATGACTGAAAATGGAGCTGGAGAATTATTGCTCTCTTTAAAACTGTGGAAGCGACATATGAAGAAATGATGGGTGGCTCAGAAGTTTTGCAGAGTACTGAAAATTCCAGTATATTCAACTTAATTGATGGTAGATTATTTTTTGCCCAATGTCCTCGACTAAACTACCTAACAATTCAAAAAAATCACCAGCCTTGCCATTTTATCACAAAAACAAGCAGCAGTTACAACACACACACACACTCAGAAAAAAAGACTCCATCTGACCATTTGCGCACAGGAAAATGATTTTTTAATTGCTCCATTAAAATCTTCAAAGTCAGTTTTGATATGGTTTTGATGTACTAAGTGTGTGACACTGGAAACCACAGTTCATGTTGTGTCTGATAACAACAGTTAAAGCTGGTTTGTTTTAGTCGTCAGAGTAATTGTTTTCTAACTTTAGCTGCCAAACTGTAATCACAATAGAAGCACAGGGTCCAACGCACTGCAAGTACGTTTTGGAAAGACAATGATAATGAACCCATTTTTCTGTTTTTCTACAAACTTCTGCCAAAGAGTTTAGCCAGATGTTTCATCTCTTAGTCCTCTTAGCAAGGCTGCCTGAGGGTGCATTACATCACCATGTAACCTGGATTAACAAAATATATTTTTTATGATCCAAATATATTAAAATTAATCTTCATCGCAGTTTTCAAATGTTTTGCGGAGAAAAAAAATGGATATGTCGCGATGCAACAACTGTCAGGGGTCTTTCCAAGGAAAACAACATCTACAGACTCTCATATCTATTTTTCTTTTCTTTTGACAAGCTAGCCAACATTATACAGTTATATTTGAGCAAGTTTAACAACACAGTTGAGAGTTACAAAAGATTTTTGCATGTTGCAAATGCTTTTAGCTTTTGTTGGTTTGGATTGGGCTGCGGAGGGGGCCCGATGGACTCATTGCTTAGGAGCCAAGGGAAGGATAAATGATTGATGTCAATACACTGAGAAAATACTTTGCTCAGGGGATAAGTGCAGCAAGACCAGAATTTAAGACTGTTTGTGTAAAATATATCATATGGCTTCAGAGAAAATTAAAGTGTGCGTTCATAAAATAATAACAGCAAAACTGCAAAGCAGATTACATGCTATCAATAAGATTAGAAACCCTCTTTAGACCATTGTTTAAGAATTAAAAGTAATTAAGTCTTTGTCAGAAGACATTTCTGCAAATTGTAAAGAAGTAATTCTGTCCTCTCACCAGCTTATTGATTTGTTCTTGTCGAATCACAGGGGTGTAACTTATTCCTGAAATGATAGCTAATAAAGGCAGTTTTGCAATTTAGGGGTTTTGGCAAAGAGGATTCAGGAACTGGCTGACAAACTGCTGTCAGTGGAGAAGTCAGGATGGATGAGGGGAGGGACCTCTTCATAATGCTCATGCTTAAAAACCTGTGGAGCCGTTCCAGATGGATGTTCTCAGGGCATGGTAATGATGTAGGGGCTGATTCCTCCATCTCTAGAGGCCTGCATGTCCACACTGGCCTACAGGAAAAAAAACACACTCACATTTTCTTTGCTTTTCCAACAGCTTTACTAAATCAAAAGGATTTTGAGTTCTGGAAATGACCGATGCAATCGCTTAAATGAAGAGTTCGTTTTAATATTATGGTTTCAAAATGAGTAAATGAAAGACAAACTGCCAACCAACAGATCGGAAGAATATGGTTTACACGGACAGATCAGACAATTAGATTAAGTATTTATGGAAAGATCATCCAGGGGAACCAAACATGGAAAGCAAGAAAGGCTGTGCTTGGCTCTGTGGTGGTGCTGGCTCCCAGCTGAAGCCAGACACCAGCCAGCTTTTGCATTGTAATCATGAGAGCTACAGCACGAAGACTCTAAATAAATGTGACAAAATTTGTTCCTCCAACCCATCTCTCAGTTGGGACTGGAAGTCATTGGGTTGTTTGTTCAAACAATGATCTTTTAGTCATATTGCACAGCATTGGGCAAAAATCAGCAATGTTGGTTTGCTAGCTGGTCAATCCACTATTGGTCAGGTTGGTCTTCACTAATGTGTCTGAACAATTTTGTAGAGACAGCCAACATTAGCCAATGTTTCAAAGGTTTTATTCCACACATCTGCATCACCTACTGAACGTGTAGGTATCAGTCAGGTCGGACAGGTTGTTTTTTCCTGTACACTGGGGAAATTAAAGTACCCTAAACAAAGTATCATAGCTTGCATTTCCAAGACTTCTGTAAGGTCCCTTAGATCTAAGTGGCTAAAATTTTGTTAACAATTTTCTTTTTTTTCTGACTGCAGAGATTTGTCTGTGGAGAGGTATTTATTATTTATACATAACAGAATTCCAGCTGAGGTAGTCAAACCTTCAGTGGATGGTTCATATTGTCCTGCAATTTCATTGTATGTGTACAACCGAAAACCATCCATCAATCCATCTTTTTCCAGTTTCCCAATTCTGGGTCAATTACCCAATGCCAATTGACACAGAATCAGAAGAAAATGATCACAAATTAAGAAAAGCATATGCAATCATAATTGGAGGTACATACAGTGGTAAATTGATGGTAAGTTGTAAGTGCAATTTAAATACCTTTAGGTTATTTCACATTCAGTTAGTTTACTGCAAATTACAATTTGTTTCTTTTTAAATATTCAAAGGTTTAGTCCTAATTAGTGATGATGTCATCATTTCTCCACTGAGAGGACGTAGGATGTTTTTTTCACACTTAACTTACTATTAGTTTAAATTCAGAAACAAATAAGTGCATTAACTTTGTGATAATGTTTCTGTGGAAGCTCAGTTTGGCCTCTGGCCTCGTTTCCATCCACTAATGGAGCAGAAAGATTACTTCTAATCCTGTTTTTAGCTCTATGCAGTGATGTGCATGGGCTTTATCTCTTCACTAACATGGACAAGACTGTTTCCCATAATAGATCAAACACTCCCTACCGGCCCTGTCAAAACTTAATGGACACACATGCTTGCGTGCAAACACACTTGCAAAGCATGGTCTGTAAAATCTTTTATTTTTATATACAAAGGAACTCCTTAATAGCAATTAAATCCTTCAACCAGATCCACCAAAGCAGGGAGTGTGTTTTGGCAAAGGCGCCAGAAAGAAACGCAACTCACTTTCATTCTGTTTCGTGTGCTGAGTGAGCTCAGATCCACTCATGCATGTGTGAAACTCCCTATCACTTCTGCTGTCATCACTCCTCGCAATGCACGGGGTGTCTCTGCCCATACTCCACTGTCAGCAGTTTTTGTTGGGATGTATCCTGCTTGTATTCGGATGATCTAAAATGACCTGCTGTGCTTCCTTTTCTCTCATCGCAATGGTGAAAAACAATAGAGAGTAGATAGATGAGTGAGTTTAAGTCACTTCTCAAAGAAAGACGTTTTTGAGCCAAGTCTTCAAGAGTGACGCCAACAGTCACAAATGACCCTTAAAGTTTCACAAAACGCTTAAAATGAGCGTGTACTCTAATTAACTCAGCGGTATGTAATTTTGTGTGCGATTAAGTTTAACCTCATCACATGCAGAGAATACCATTAAATGCCATTAAGTTAAAGGATTTGCACATTTTTACCCTCTGCAGGTTTAAACAAGGAATACGTGGGACTTTTTTGGTAGCTATTTTAAGAAGACCTTTTATGCATTTCCTTATTTTCTGCCTCATATATATACTAGTACAGCTCTCAAATAACAGGGCCAGCATATAAAATTAATTCCTGCGAGCCACAAGCACCTACTTGAGGCTGCTCAGTTTCATATAGTATAATATATAAATAAAAAGCTGTACAGATAATCTTAAAATGCTGAATTAGACAAAATGTGGCTACTTTGAAAGAGTTTGTTCTGTAGAGCTACAACTTAAATAAAAACCTTGTAGATCTATGTGATAACTTCAGATGTCGACTTGTTTTTTACAGGAGAAACAGTCAAGTTGCAAATGCTCTCCCTAACAGTAATGTATCCAGTGAAGACTCAACTTTCCATTAGATATTTTGTCTTCTTGTCCTTCTCCCAAAAAGCTGTCGGGTTCATGCTTGTGTTGCTACTGACACCGTCTTATATGAAACACAGGTTTTTGGGTCATGCAAAGGTCAGATAGGTCAAGAAAACCTTTTTGTCAGCTTTGCACATTTTGTAAATTTGACTGTAATGGATAATAAGAGCCTCTCAAAGTTGACCTCAAACTAGACATAGACTTGTAACTGGAATGTGTACCAACTGGAACCGCTGACATGTGTGTCTAATTAGACTCATTGGGATTTGTCCTTGAATAGAAGTGAAGTCATTAGAGACGTGAGTCATCTTTTGTCAGGGCTGGGCAGCAATGTTGAGATGTGGCCCCGGTGGTCTTTCCCGTAAGGGTTCTGTCCTTCTCACTTGGTTTGAATTAAATTGCCCACACAGTCGCAGGAAAGGGAGACAGACGTTTGCATCAGCATGAGCTGGTGTGGGAAAAGAAAAGGCAGGGGATGGAAAAGAACACAGAGGAAGAAAAGGGGTTTCATTAGAAAATGGAGGTCAAGCAGAAAGAAATTAATAAAAATACAGAGGAGGGTTGAAGGAGGGCAGGACTGTAATCTCTCTCCTCATCAGTGCTTGTTACAGAGTCATTAACAGGGCTTTCAGATCGTGATGCCGACAACCTCCCTGAAAGATATCCACACACGGATACACACACTTACACATCTGTGTGCATAACTCCAAAGCTAGAGCACCGTAGACAATCTGGTTCCCAAAGATGTTTTATTTGACCCATGCTGCCTAAAATTACATGAAAACATTTCTTATTTGGGATGGAAGTCGCTGCCAAACAGGAGGCGTAGCAAAACAAACAATTTCCCCTCTGCCCACTGAGGAATTGTTGATTCAATTGTCTCTTATTAGACTCCATATGTGTGTATGTCTGCACACATGGCAAGAAATGTTCACACTAGGAAAAACCCTTTACTAAGTGTTGTTGCATAAGTACCTGCATTTCAGTGGTGCACCTGTGCCAAAATATTCTCGTTACGTTTGGTCTCAGCCTACAAATCAACCCGAGACGAATGCCATTTCCCCCCCAAACACTTAAAAAAATGCACAAATTCTAAAATAATCCTCAAATTATTATTTTATCCTAGTTGTTATTGCTTCTGATTGACTTTTATTTACTTAAACCTGCTTATATCAGTTATTTCCATCCTTGAAAACCTGCAGAAAGGTTTGGTGCCTCAAGATAATGTTGCAGAAAAAAATAGCAGAAATTAGAAACACGTGCTCAAGGAAACTGACAGCACATGAGCTGATGCTCTGAAAATGCTGACAGAGTGATGATACACAAGAGTATGACTAACTGACGTGCATAAATATCAAGAGTAAAGGGAAAGAATAAATCAATTTAAGGATGTTTATGGACCCATGTAAGCGATCAGAAATGATTAATAAGACTTGATTTTGGGATAGTTATTGTGGAAACAGTTGTGATAACGATTGTCTTCTAGCTACTGACAAATATTATATGATACGCTGGATCTTTGGGTTCCGCATCTCACGAGGATCAATTTGCATCAAGAATTACTGTCATTTAACAGTCGTTTAACTTTCTCTGTTTTTGTCTCATGTTTGTCCTATAGGTGCGTAGCCAGGGAGTGACAGAGGAGTTAAAATGCCTGAGTTTACTAAATGCTCTGGATAAGGACCAGGACATCCCAGATCAGCTAGCCCAGCTCTTTGGCGAACCCTGCATCAAACTGGCCGAAGGCATCAAAGCTTACATCTCCAAGGTAAGAGATGGAAGGAAAGGAACATTACATTTACCATGCATCAACCAAATGAATAACAATATTATTAAGCAAAACATGTTTAATAAATTGATTTAAAAGATTTAATTGCCTCTCGTATTAGGGCATTGTTTTTAGTTTTAATACAGCCTTCAACATTGTAGGTCTATTAGTTTTCCAGTGCCGATATTATCTTGAAATAATAGCTTCACACACACTGACGTAAAACTGCCTCAGTTTGCATTCTTCCATTAATACAAATCCAAAAAGTGCACTGTGTGCAATACTTAGCTATGTAGCATGTATTTTGGCAGAGTAGTGTTGTCTTAAATCAAAAAAGATTGAATGATAAGTGCAATGTTTGACAGTGACTCAACCTAACTACTGCGTGTATCTCACAATTGCAATTTGTCAAACACCTGAACAAACACAACACTAGTTCTTTTACATTAACCCTCTGCAACCCAATAAACTTCTAATAGAAAATTCCAGATTCACAAGAATTCTGAAAGAAACTGGAAATCTGATTGTCACTTCAAACACCTAAATATATATATAACAAAAACTACTGGAAGCTATCACAAATAGCTTTTTCAAACCATATCTGACCACGTAAGATTTGTGCCTTTGTATGTACATCATCTGAGTTTTTCTTTAATAAAGAGTTTGATTAAATTCTAATATCAAATGAGAGTTAATTGGCTAATTGCCCAAGTCTGACAGTGTTAGATCCACTTCAAATAAAGTTCCAGTCACTGGTGTTAGCAAACACTAGCTAAGACCAGAAGCAATAAACAAACTGTTGCAGAAACCTTTCTGTTGTCAACAGCTGTTATTGTGGTACAGAGTACAGACGGTAAAGACTGCAATGAAAACTGCATGAACCCAAGTAATGCCACAATATGTTAAAAGTTCATATTTAAAAAATATATATACTCTTGAATGCTAGCCAGTTAGCATTAACTTAGCTAACTAGCAAACATCATTGTGATGGCCCTTTTATTCTGAAATTGATTAATACGTCCCTTACTACAGGCTGCGTCCCACTATGCTTCAAACAAGCTGTAGTTCAGCCTCTTCTTAAAAAACAAAACCTGGACCCAACTGTTCTGTCTAATTACAGGCCCATCTCAAAGCTTCCTTTTCTATCTAAAGTTTTGGAGAAAGTGGTCTATCTACAGTTGCAGGCACACCTCGATTCTAATATGATCTCAGAAAAATTTCAATCTGGTTTTAAATCATTACATAGCACTGAGACAGCACTTTTAAGGATTTTTAACGATATTCTCTTAACTATGGATTCTGGCAGCCCTGCTGCCCTTTTACTGTTGGACTTGTCAGCAGCTTTTGACACGGTTGACCACGACATCCTGTTATCACGGCTAGAATCACATGCTGGCCTAAAAGGATCTGCCCTTCAGTGGTTTCGCTCCTACTTGACAGAAAGGTTCTTTTATGTCAATATGGGCCCCCACAACTCCAAATTAGCTCCTCTTAAATACGGCGTTCCTCAAGGCTCTATTTTGGGTCCCGCCCTCTTCGCACTCTATTTGCTGCCATTGGGCTCCATCTTCTCGCGGTACAGCATTTCATTTCATTGCTTTGCGGATGATCTACAGATTTATCTACCTTTAAAATCAGGATCAGATCAACCGCAGCTCTTATTACGCTGCCTTGACGACGTTAAACAGTGGTTATCATTAAATTTTTTACAGCTAAACGAAAACAAAACTGAGGTTGTCATTTTTGGCAATTTCAATCATATCGACAGCACGTTGGGTACCCTCTCCTCGTATTGTAAAACACATGTAAAAAACCTCGGAGTTTACATTGATGGTTCTTTTAAATTGAATAAGCAGGTGAGTGCAGTAGTTCAGTCCTGTTTTTTTCAGCTAAGACAGCTAGCCAGGATAAAGCCATACCTTCCGGCTGACGTCTTCGAGCGTATCATCCACCTTTTTCTTACTTGCAGATTGGACTACTGCAATTCATTGTATTATGGCCTAGATCATGCCACCATCCTTCGCCTTCAGATGGTTCAAAATGCTGCTGCTCGCCTGCTAACCGGTACCAAACGGAGAGAGCATATAACCCCAATTTTAGCCTCTTTACACTGGCTCCCTGTCCCCTACAGGATCCAATTTAAACTCTTACTTTTTGTTTTTAAGTCACTCAACGCCCGAGCCCCCCCCTACTTGTCAGAGCTCCTCTCTGCCTATGCTCCAGGAAAACCCACGAGATCTAGTTCAAAACTATTGTTGTCCATTCCACGGACTAACCTCAAATCTCGTGGTGATAGATCCTTCTCTGTGGCAGGTCCCAGACTTTGGAATAGTCTCCCCTTTAATATTAGATCTGCTCAAACTCTTGAGCAATTTAAATCTTTACTAAAGACACACTTTTACGCTCTGGCTTTTAACACATTATGACCCAAGCATTTTGGATTTATCTGAATTAGTTAGTATTGTTTCAATTCTTCTATTTTATTGTTTCTATTGTTATTATTGTATTACACTGTAGTTTTTAATTTTATTGTTATTGTTAAGCACTTTGTGCAGCATCGGCTGTTGGAAATGTGCTATATAAATAAATCTGACCTTGACCTTGACCTTGACATCACCAACATGACGTGCACACTCTTAATGTGCTTAATATAAGACTAGATATCTTTTTGAATATGCACTCATGTGCTTAAGAAGGGCAAGTACAGAAGTAGAAGGTTTGAGATACACTTAACATGTTATAAAATTGATTTCAAGAATGCTAATTTAGTCAATGGCTATTGTGTATGTCTGGTACTTTGTATAAAAAAACCCAACAACGAACAAAAGTTAGAATGTAGTATTGCTCATTCAAGAAAAAATATTGCAAATATACTTTTTGTAGACTGGATGGTACATTAAATGCATCTTTACCAGCTAATACTCATCCAGTACTTTTCTGAATGATTATCTTTATATCCCATTAAGTTAACTGATGAAATCCAGATTTGAATTTTTAAAGCCCTCAACTAAAAGTTTTTAATGTTGCCACTAATGATGTGAGCCCAGACAACTCCGCTGACCCTGGGTTAAAGACCAGATGGAGCCTGGTTTCAGCATGAAGGAATCTGCACAGTTACAGTGAATTTAGAAACATCTGCAGTGACTGATGCAGAACTGGAACTCTGGCTGGAAGTAATTGGGTGTATTTGTCATTATAATAGAAAAAAAACTTCAGCTCCAAGGGAGAATCACTCAATCATCAGATAACTATATATGTGTATAGGACATGTGAGTTGAATTAAGAGGAATGGACAGTTTGTAAAGATACCATCCAAGGTTTTTGTCTGAAATATACACAATGTCCCACAGCATCTGACAGCAGTCCACTAATATACAGTATGTGTAGTAAATGGCTAAATGGCTTTTACTGAGTGACAAGTTTCAATGGCCTAATAGCTGTATCCAGAACAGATTATTTAAATAAACCAATCGTATGTGTGGCTCTTGTGAAAGCTTTCCGACTCTAAACTTTTTTCATGGTTTAATTGGAACTCATTGGTTGTTCATTGTACTCTCTATTACTGAAAATGGCAGGATGTTTTGCCATTCTTTCAATTTTACTTCATGGTCTTGGCTTTGTGGTCAAGTGTACCCTTTCAACAAAAAAATAAAGAAAGAATACCATATCAGTCATATAAATGTCTTGGAAACCCAGATGTTTATGATGGATTAAGTGAAAGGGAATCATTATTAGTACTAGAAATGAGAGCGCTGTAAGTAAAACACCTAATTTTTCTAAGTTTGTGCTCAACAGTCAGAATCCCTGCATGTTTTTTTTTATAGTTTGGCTTATTTTCTTTGATTCTGTGGCAAATTTATTGATAGTATTAGTAGAGATGAACCTTTGACCCAACAGACTGTCAGGTGTTTATAGAGTCATGCAGTCATCACAACACCAGTCAATAATTGACTGCATCAGGTGTGCCACTGGAGCCTTAATCCATTTATAATCTAACACCGCTGTTTTGCTAGACGTTACCATATGTAACCTCTATCTTACGCAATTCTGTACTTGTCAACACAAGCTTGATTTGAAAAGCTTGATTTGCAAATGTGTTTTTTTTTTTGCATGTGTTTGCCTGCCAAATGTTTGGTTTAAACCTGTTTGGCCTTTATCATTGTAATCTGTAAAACTGCTCTCTTAAAGCACTTGGGCCAGTCAAACAAATGTGGGCAGTGACTTGCAGGCAAGATTCTTCATGCAGGGTTGTTACAAATTCTTGTGTTACTGAAAAAATTGTGGATTTTGTGCAATGCCTGATGGATTTTGTGCAAAGCTTGCATTCTCTGGTCATCATTTCGAAGTTGTAAAATGATGTTCTTTTGTTTGCAGATTGAAGAAAGGTGTGTTGTTTTTTTTCTTTTCCTGGACCCACAGCTCAGGCACTAGAGGGTTTGTTTATAGAACTGATAAAACTTTGTGGGAAGTCTTCATCTCTTTCAACCATATTCAGATTTTAAAATGTGGTCTTCCTTGACATTGACTTATTAGAAGTGATTATACAATTGTAGTTTTATATTTTAACGATGAAAAAAACTCTCAGTTTGTTTGCCTGCAAGCTTCTCCTACATGATCAAGAGTTGAGCAACCAAAGCTGGCACACAAGTTCATTTTAGGCCCCTAAGGGTTCTGTGGAGCAGGGAAATTATTTTACTGCTATTGTTAAATAATAAATATAATCTGCAGCATGGATATTGCATTCAGGGGTTGAACAGTGTGTGTCTTTCAGAAAGGCTAAAAGTCACAGGCTGACAGGAAACAGGCTTGCAGAGAGTTTGCAGAAGCAGGAAGTTATTTTGAGCAGCAGGCTAAGACGAGGCTTTAACAATGTAACAGATAGCTTTAAGAAGGCCTTAAGATGTTTATGATGATGTTAATTTTGTATTTCAGATGCAGTTATAACTATTTTATACACAATGCATATCTGTGCTTATTAAAGAGTTGGAGCTCGGTCAATTAATTGGGGGTTGGAAGCTTTGTTCGGCGCGATGTCCGGACAATCTATTGTGCAAGTGACTTGGAGCCATAGAAGGAATTGCAGTACATGCTTACAAAACACTTATATATCAGGTCATTTTATATTAAGGTTTTAGTAGAGGTTCTTGGTTAAAACATTTATTTAGTAGAAGACATACATATAGTCTCAGTGAGCCACTGGTCTGGTGAAAGGTCAGAAGTGCAACAGGTGAATTGAGAAAGAGCATTTGAGGACGAGACACAGACAGTTAGTAGGTGAAGAGGTGACACAAAGAGCATGTGAGGTCAACATACACACACACATGAGTTAGATTTATTTAGAGGAGAGATTAGTCATGTCTCGGTAAGAAAGAGGAACAATTCACTTTAAGACAAGAACGGAAAGTACCAGCCATGAAAATAGAAGATGATCTTCTGGGTTAAAAGTCATTGTGGTGTTGATCTGATCTATGTATAAAATGTATCTGTGACGCATGAAGGGGCGTCAGTAAATCAAACCCTGATGCTATAAAATATCTGTTCATGCTTTGATTAAGTCGGAGATCACTTGCTGTCGGCGTACAGAGTGTTCTTCCCACACGTGTGTAGTCATTAAAATCATTGTTTGACCAAGACCTTCTGGACCAAGGGTGGTTTGTACTCTCCTTCCTCAATTTTGAACCTTAACAGTTCTTATCTTTATCAGATATTAAGACAGCATCATGTTTCCTAGCAACCAACAGGCTAAAGTTAACAATTTCTTTGCTTATGCACCTAAAAGACCATGGAAAAGCTTAGTATCATTTCGTTTCATGGCAGTAACTTGTCATTTATATTCACAACATATGAATTCTATTTACAAAATATTGAATTATGCTTAATATGATATGACGTCATTGTTTTGCCTAACAACGACCTAACGACAGACTAACGTGACATGCCAGAAAATACTGCTGCATTCACATGTGCTAGTTTGTGAAAAACCTCACACGTGTCATGAATCATGCTTTTTTTTCTACACTAAAGCATTAAAACTACTGAAGGGTGAAATGAAAAACATTGACCAGATGGGAAACCTTGCATACTGACAGCTATGTAGATGTTACTTTGACATACACCACCCACCTAAATATTGGTGGAGACCTAGTACACTGTGACATTTCAAGTGAACTCCCCGATGGCACTGGTCTCAAGCCACAGTACAATGCATCCTGCTGCGATCTGATGCACTGACCCTGCTACAAACTACCCAGACCCCATCCTGAGTTGTGCCAAAACAAGCCAAAGATCGAAACCCTCAAACCACAGGGCCCAAAGTAGCTGCTGCTAACCTTCTGGCATTGGATGCCCCAGGACACACCGGAATGTCATATGTTTATACCCCAATGAATATGATCTGTTTTTTTGACACAAGAGGGGGGGGGGGGGGGGGGGCTGCACAGTATTTGTCCAGTAGTTTTCCCACATGCCAGTCGACCACATCGACTGGCATGTGGTTTCCTTGGGGCTCAGAGGTCCAAACTTGGCCACCGCATAAGCAATGTAGACCACCAATGTAAGCCCGCAATACAATTACCCACACAACATCCCTGCTGTAGGTAAACAAATTGCAGCTGACACACATTAACGTCACACTCGTCTCAGTGCATATGTTGAATCAGCTTCAACATACCAGTGACTCCAGAGAGCCCTTCGAGAATCCCACCACTGCTCTCACACACACACACACACACACACACACACACACACACACACACACACACACACACACACACACACACACAGTCATTCATAAACCCACTAACCCACTCCACTGATATAAGTCCTCCTCTTGCAGACATTGCCAACAGGACTTTTCCCCTCAGTCTGAATGTCTGGACGCTCACAGCAGTATATCTTCAGCCCCCTTAGTTCCTGTTGCCCCCACTCAAAATCTCTTTTTGTGTCTGGCTTACATTCTACCTTTTTTTTTTTAACCTCTTCACCCCCTCCTCTCTCTCTGCTCTACTTGTATGAAACAATCAGAGAGTGCTGCTCCATGCCCCTGTGGTCCTCAGTGGACGGGAACAGGAATGTCTAGTTTTTCTCCAATGCATAAGTGGATAACAGAGAAAATGCAGGCGGGCAATCGCTGGTGACAAACACTTAAACATGTTTACATCTCATTACTTCCCTACAAATGCTCACACATGCAGACACACGTACTATCGTGCTAATTGAAACCCCCCCGGAATTTTCCTTCGGTTCATTTGTAAGCCATTGGAAGCCTGTCCACTTTTACTGATTCCTTCGAGCTGGTTTTGAAACTCAACACGTTCTGTTCTTCTTCAGCTCGCGTCACTAGATTGACTTTTTAAAGAGTGGAACTGGTACGCGAAAAAGCCAAGATGGTGGTTAAATCAAGCTGGCAGACCAAGGAGGCGCCATCCCTTTTCTTATAAAATGTTCCAGTGAAGTGACCGGAGAACCAGAGATGAAACTCCAAAGTTTTGTTGCCATTTTTTTAACAGATGAATGGAGAAGCTGGAAAGCAGTTATACATTCTCAATTATGACAGCTTTACAACAGCGAGAATGTCATATAACAATCAGACTGTGTCCTTGAGACAAACTAAAGCTAATCAGTAGCTTTCACAGGAATCACAACACAGTTGACTCAGAAAAACAAGCGTCCACCCCATCATGCCAGACAGTTTAAGATGACAGCAGGGTTAAGCCAAGAGCTCTGATGGGAACGTCGTGATCTGTGTAGCACAGGGCAAAATATACCCACTTATCACCTGACTGTCAGTACATTAAGAGGCTGAGAGCTCTTCCGTTAGTCTCAGAGTCAGTTTCCCATGCTAAACTAGTGATTTGCTAAGCCTTTGCGATTCACACAGTCTGCTTCACTGAACTGACTAACATTGAGACGTTTATTCCTCCTTCTCCTCCTTCAACTGATGACCACAGCAGGTCTTTGTGTAAGTGGAATAAAGCAAAAAGTCACTGCCAAACAACAAGCACAATTCTATATGACAAAAATAGGTCACGTCTGACCACAGCCACTTATAAGGCATGTTGTTGGTGTCTGTAAGGCACACCAGCTGTTTGCAGCTAACAGGTGCTGGAAGCGAGGAGCTTATCGCGGATCCTCACTGCAGCCACTTAAAACCATTTGGTGCTGCACTCTTTTGCGACATGTTGACATTTTGTTGACTTTTATTACTGTGCTTGCGTGAAAATGCGTTAGTGGGTGATGTCCATTTAAGTGCATAATTTAACAAACAAACGCACATGGCAAGAGGACATGGTTAATCTTGGATAAAGATTATTAAAGAGATATTTGACAAGTCCAAGGTAAAAAAAAAAAAAAAGATCTCTAGTTATCCACATGAAAGCAAAAAAGCTATCTAACCTTTCACTAATAATTTTGAGAATTCACTTCTTTCTTCACAAACTCTCTCTCAAGCACACGCAATGGCTCTGTGCCTCTTAGATTTGGCACGAAACCGACAATCCAACAAGTCCAAAACAGATGCTTGGATGGGATTCACTGATGAACTATGTGTGTTGGATAGGCTTGGGCTTGGCCGTGACGTTTTGGTTAGAAAAGAAAAAACAGACTGATGAGTAGAGAGTGTGAGAAGGACAAAGTATTAAGAATGAGCTTGAGAGGAAAGAATGTAAAACTAATAAAGAGGCGACGATAAAAAAAAAAAAGTAGCATTAAAGCAGATCTGGCTCGTCGTTTATCTTATAAAATGCGTTGGCTCCACATGGAGATTCCTCATCCATGGAGCGCATGGACCAAATGCACATTCCTACAAACTGTGCATGAGTGATGCGGTGATGATGTAACAAATAGAAACCGGTAAGAAAAACGAGAAGCCATCAACAAACCCAACCAGGCAGAAACAAATGGAGAAGGGGAAAAATATAGATGAGAGGCTGAAGAAGAACGGAAAACAGGCAGGAGAGAAAAGAAATAAAAAGCACACCATGAGATCAGACATTTTTCGCTTCTGACTGCCATTAAATCTCATGACCATTTAGACCTCTTCTCTTGGTTCATTTCAACTTGCAGACACTTAAAACCTGCCTGCGGTGTTCCTAATCCATCTTAGTCAACACTCTTCTTGGCACTTTCAAATTGGAATGGAAGTGGAAGCGATGAACATGGAATAAATGGAAACTAAAAAGCAAACTAATTTCAGACAACACCATAAAAAATGTAACTCTACCAACGAAACATAAGAGAAACATAAGTAAATTTGAGCACGGCTCATCATATGCACTAAATGTGAAGGATATTTACTTTACTGGTTGCTGTAATCACTTGTCTACCACAACTCTTCAAAAAGACATTTCATTGATTACAATCTCATGGGTCCATTGCGGTTGCCGCACTGGTTGTGTTGCTTGCAAACAGTGACACCGCCATAGCTTTGTATAATGTATATCAACACTTAGACCGTGAGTACACGTTGCAGTATTATATACTTTATGAAGGACAGGTGTAGCCATAGAGAACAATCTTCCAATCTACTAATTGGAAGGTCGGTGGTTAAATCTTTGGCTATGCTAGTCTGCATACCCCAAGTTGTTAAAAAAGCGCGTAAGTGTAGATGAAGTGCTTGGGCGAATGTGTCATGTTGTAGAAAGTACTTTGAGTGCTCAGGTAGCGTAGAAAGGTTCTATATAAGTACCAGTCTGTATACCGTTTACTTTTTGGCAGTAGCGTATATCACAATTATTTTAAAAAATCACACTGATTACTTCTTATCGTTATGGAGAAGAGTTATTGTACATGAAGCTAATTTTAAAACTGTCTATCTATCTCCAACTGCAGATAAACATGTGTTGTGTATTCATCCATGAGTGTAGATTGTAAAAAATAAAATTATTTCGTAATTACGTTGAAACAGCGAAAACTGAAGCAGTTGGATTCCATGAAAACAAATAGTGATAACTGCTAAATGAGACATCTTCATGTGTAGCAACAAACATGTTTCTTTCTGTTATTAATACCACATTTAAATGTGTCAGGTCTGCTTGATTTTATTTTTTCAATGTACCGTAGGAGGAAAAAAAACATTTGCACAAAAATACTTTTGAAGATGGATTTTCCTATTTCATACAGTTGAAGCCTCATGTGTACTTCAGCTGCAGTAAAAAGTAAAGAGAGAAGAGAGGGAGAAGAGATGTAGATGCAAACAGGAAACACGTAGGGGCTCTGCAGATGAAAGAGGAGAGAGAGAAGCTGACCCAGAATCAATAAAACGTCTCACAGCGCGGTTTTAATAACATACACATTGTGTGGAGGCGAGGAAAGGGGACCAAGTTAAACTTCACTCTAGATAAAATTATTTAGTTGACTCTAGTATATCTGTCTAACACTTTTATTGCACTGTGCTTACCGGTGTATGCATCTAAATAAGAGACCAGATGGTTCATGGCATAAAACAACCTTGCCGATATCCGCGCATCAGTTCACAGCTCAGAGTTTGCAGTGATTGATGACGCTCAGGGACTGGGTTGGTTTGAACTCAAAACACAGCAGGAAACTATATTAGACCTCTGCATGGTCTCAGCGCTACTCTATCTTTATCTTCATTGACTTGCAGACTGGCTTCTTGTCTTATTTTGCTAACTTCTGAAAACTGAGTGAATGAAACTGGAAAGATGAATACAGGGATTGAGGAGAAGTTCATTTTGTTTGAGGGGGAATTTTTGTTGCTCGCTCTGCTATAGGTCAAAGGGTCAAAACCAACTCGTCTTGACTGTTCAGAGCAAAGGAAAAGGATTTACCTTTCAATTTAGGGCGAGTGAGTCAATCCACACCCAGCTGTAGAGCTGCAGATTTACTAAGACTTTTCTGACCTGTAGCGAAACATTATCATAGCTATCCTCATATGACCTCAGCTTCTATTTAACATGAGCTTTCATGTGGTGTTATCAGGAGACAGGGCTGCTTATTGTCATGGAAAGGAAGACGTTTTTACATTTCCTTTCTGTCATCTCAAAGTCCACATAAAGGAGCATTAACCTTATTATCTAAACCTGCTGCTTTATCTTTGGCCAACATGGAGGGAGTCTCAGAAAAAGTGAAAATCTGAAACCCCTAACTTTACAACTGGGATGATGGAAAGCGCCCATAGAGACATTTAATGACCTTCAGATTCTTCTGTTATTAGCTTTGCATCTTGGCCATTGTATGCAAGCAATGTGTGAAAAGTTAACAAAAAGAGGAGACTACATTAGAAATCCCATTTACTTATGTTCCTCAGATCCACCTTTGTGACCGTTGAACAGCTTCGCTTTAATGAAATGTTACCAAATATCTGATGGTTACCAAAGTTCACAAAATATAACTAGGCTTGAGTATCAAGAAACATAGATTTTCTCCAGACCAAAATGACAGATGCTGAAGCCTTCCCTGGAGCACAGTTTGGGACAAATAGCCAAACGGTCGTCTGACATGAAAAAAAGTTGTCTTGGTCTGGATAAATTCTAACCAAGGTTTAGTTTAATGTTCCAGCATTTTCTTCATGTTTAAGACATTGAGACCTACAGTAATCCAGGAAAATGGGAACCGATCAGTTAGTATGCTGATTACATGTCTGAGGTCAACAGCTAATATATCAGGGATTCCAGTGTGGTGAGGGGATCCCAGTTTAAGACTTCCTCTGCTGGACGTTATTTAAGGTTTTGCACATAAATTTTAAAAAGCCAATAAAGAACTGAATCCTGATTGGACAATGGCCAGTGTTCTTGCACTTAAAAAAAAAAGTTTCATATTTTTGCTTTCCACACGGAGTATATGAACACACAACCATAAGCCAAGCACTGGCCAGTACTCCTCTAACTAAAAATCTTATCTTTTGCCAGCATGTTCACCTGCAGATATCAGCGCTTACACAAAGTTTAGCCAGGTTTTAGAGGTTATAGCATATAAATGGGTGCCAGGAACACCCAGTTAAAGGAGCAGGCAGAGCCTAATGTGAAAAACGGTTCAATGTGTTAGAAAATAGACAAGAATTTCTCAAAGGATGAGGGAGAGAATGGAATGGTTATGCCACATAAAGCATCAACAGCATGTGAGGCGTTAAGAAAAGGATGTTGTTCATTCACTTTATTTGATTCACCCAATTGGCAATAGTAGGCTACCTGCTGAGCTTACAGCATGCTGAGGTCAGATGAACGCCCATCTGGGAACCCATCACTGTCAAGTAGGTGGAAGCATATGGATACTGGATACGTGGTGAAAACAAGAAAAAGAGGAAGTTGTGGTGAGAATTTTCCACACACGCCTCATGGACATGAATGTTGAGATAATTTGAGGGTTTTAATGATTTCTTTGAACTGTTCTTTTTGGGTGGGTGTAAGTAAACTACTACCACTACACCAACCTTAGATATTTCAAATAAGGTTTAGTGTGCACACATGACATCAAAGTGAAACCACACCTAACCATATGAAATGTGTACAGTTTAAGACGAACATTGAACCTGTTTTGGTATAAAAGAAATTAAAAAAAACTAAGTAAGTAAAATTTAAAAAAGTTTAAAAAAAAGTAATTTCTCGCCTCTTTAATTCTTTTTTTACTCAATAGTTATATAATAATAATAATAATAATACTAATAATAATTTCAGAACTGTTTCAGATGACAAATATGAAAGTTTGTGCCTGTAGACACGTTACGCTCCAGTGTATTATTTGCAATCGTAGCTCAGTTTCCTTAGGAAACAAAGCTCCGTTGGTCTCTCTTTGTGAAAGCATTGTTATGTTATATCTCTAAATCTGCCCCCGTCTCAAAGCGGTGATGTCACAGCAAATATTTAGCTTTTGGCTGCTGATGCAGAACAGCTGCTTTGACATCAGTGTTTAGGGTGTGGATAGACGAGCTGCAGGCTTCAAAGGTTTAACCTTCATGCACCATGCAATGTAGTATTAAATTACTCTTTGAAGCTTAATTATTCACTGTGACTTCTGCTATTAAGACAAGAATGTGGTCTTGTTCAACAGCTTTATTATGCCACACCAAAACGTCTTTAATTATATTAACCAATAACAGAAAAAAGTGTGTCTTTGATTCTCTGCCGCTCTCGTCTTCTTTCGACACTTGAAGTCTGAGCGAACCCCGTGTCTGAAAGATGTTTGTGGTTTATAAATGCACGGTTTAAAATCTTTGCTGAAATAACTCTTTTATTGCACTCAAATAATACTCTACACATAAAGGAAAGTAAGTGGAGTCAAACTTAACAACAAACAGTATGTTATGAATTCACAAAGCCCTGATAGACGTCAAAGAGTTGGACCCATGACTCACAATTTATTAAGCATGAACATTTCATCACCATTGTGAGTTCTCAAGGCAAGGCTTTGATGATGAAAAGGTCCTTAAAATAAGTTTTGCCAATATTAAAGTCAATGGTCCCAGTTCACTTTAGGACTCTGATGAAGACAGTGTAGTGTTAAAACGTTGGTGTTTACCGTTAAAGGACGTATTTGCTAGTGTCCTCCGGTCCCTTTGTTGTCCTCAAGCTGAAGCACCTGATTTGGCTGCATTTTGCTGGAGGAGAACCCTGACTTTTATTTTATCTTCTAAGAATTAGCATCAGTCAGAAAACTCTTATAAAATAATGTAATGGAAGTTGGTCAACAGGATTCGAAATGGGCAATTTGCCTGCTAGCATTTGGTTGCTAGCCACATGCTAGCTGAGAATAAATACCTTATCGTGGTTCTGACAAATTCAGCATGAATAAACACCAAATAACGTTAAATACATATAATGTCACACAAAAAAATCCTGCTAGCTTGATAACATTACTTTACTAAGACTAACTAGCTAATGCTAACTCACAGCATCAACAATGTGTCCTCGTTCTTCTGGCTGAAAACTGGTTGGTGGGCCTTCACCTTCGATTTTATATGTAAAATGATGGCTGATAATGGTTAGTGTTCCAACTTTTTGACTGTCACAAGTACACAGGTGCTTGTAATGCATTTCGTAGCCTTTTTTACTAGCACACTAGCAGGAAAGAATAGCAAGTGTGTGCACCAATGATACTTTGTGTAATTGTAATAGGTATTTCCTTTTAAGTTCCTGAGGAAAAAAGAGGCAGAAATCACACTTTATATTTTATCAAGAGCTTCATTGTTATAACAGTGGGCATAAAAAACACCAAGTACCACTGTTGACAAAAAACAGTAGTGTCTTGTTTCTCATGAAAAGTGTCACAATACACAACTGGTCTATATTCCACATGACAGACCTCGCAAAAACACATTTGCTCTTACAGTACCTTAACTGTTTCTTTGGCTGTCAAATGAAATAGATCAACTGTCACGTTATTCCATGGAGACAAACATGTGGTGTCCTTTAGGGACATCGTTGTCTTTAATAAATAACTCCCAGTAATGATTTGTGGATTTTTATTTGCTTTTTTCAACCAGGGAAAACCCCACAAATGGACCTATTTTAATTCTTCCTTCAGTTTACTCTAAAATCTTGCTTTGAGTTTCTCCTCCTTGTAGATGTGTATGAAGTCAATGTGTGTGAATATACTCAATGTGGTCAACTCAGGACAGCGCAGCCTGGGCTGATGAATAATGCAAGAACGGTTATATTTCAGTAAAAAATATGAACTTGAAACTAACATAGTAAGTTGTTTCAACTTTGTCAAGCTAGAAACAGTAATACTTTCTAATAAGTTAGTGAAAAGGTTATTGCATCCAAAGAAATAAAGTTTTCTGTATTCAAAAGAACACTAATTTGCATCTGGTAGCATGGTCCTGCTCTGGGACTCCTCGGTCCTTCCACTGGAAAATATGGAAAGCTGTGCAGTTGTTCATGAAAACAGATTCGATTTTGATGCTGGGTTACAAAGTGGCTTGCAAAATACTCACAGTGTTCAGTATCTTGCAAGAACATCTCGCTCACTGCTGTTGCTAAATAATTTTTGAATGAGCGTTAGTCTCCATGAAATAAGATGAGGTCATTGTTGGGTTTGATCTTTGGACTTTTTGACTGTGAGAAACATGGAGAACATAATTTCATTAATTCATATTTCACTGAAATGTAAATATATATTTTTTTAAAAACAAAAATTAGAAGGCACTTGTTTGACCTTCATCTGTGATGAAGAGATTGAAGGCAGCATGATGTAACTGGAGTGACAGACTCTTGGATTTGTCTGAGGATTTGTTTCATGCCAAGGGAACAAGTTGGCTTTTGAGCAAAACTCCCTTATCTTATTCTGCTCTACAGTTGGCTATTGAAAAGCAAATGTCAGTCACTGACATACTGTTTATGCACTAGCACACACACAGGGTGGAGTGGTGGGCTGCTGTGTTGTTAGTGATTTCCAGCTGATAGACAAACACAAAAGACCTCTGTGTCTGGCGTCGACCACCCTCCCTCTCTCTCTCCATTCATTCCTTGGGACGTGTTCCTGTCCAGCAAACCCCTGAAAATCCCCCTTACCTCCATCTTCACATCCTAAATACCTCACTGTAGCTTTCACATTTGCTGAGTTTCTTAAGCATCAGAAAAGCTTTCATATTGTCACGAAATATCCATTAAATGCTCAATTCCAGACTCACGTTATTTTTTTCCCCAAAGCAGAAGTTTTTCCTCACATGACCAATGCATCCATCATTTATGTATAGCACATCCCTAAAGTATTTCAACTTCATGTAATAGATTTCATACAAATTTTACATTAACTTTCAATGCCTTAACTTAAAAAACAACCAAAAAAATAGCCTACAGTGACCTTGTACACTTGGTGCTAACAAAAAGCAAAGCTTACAAGATGTACAGGTGCTCCAATCAATTTTTCACTCTTTCCAATAACCCATAACAGATGTATTACTTTCTCTCGGGCTCTTGTATTGGCTTACACTGTATGCTCTCTGGCCAGCATTATGAAAATGCAAAATATTTTGTGGATCTCTGCAGGGTTTTCACCAGAAACCAACAGACGTGGGCTTGTTGGTGAGACCATGGCACAGCTGTGAGTCAGTTTAGGCTCAGTGAATCCTGTTTATATACCCAGTCTGAATATCCTTTAAAGTTGTTGTGTTAGTCTTTTTCAAAGGTTTTCTAGAAAAACAACGAGAGAGAGAGAATCTGATTTAGTGCAGAATATCGATAACTGCTGCGGGGATCTCTAACCCCTTCTAGTTAATAACATGTTTCAAAATGTCTGAGTTTATCGGTTCCTGGCATCATTTTCTGACAGCTGCACCTTGAAAAAACAATGATGTCAAACTCATAACAGCAGAGTTTTTGTATATGCAAACTTTTCCACTGTTTCTCCATTGTGAGAGATACTGAAACAATTGGATGGCTGCAGAAAACCAGTGCAGGCATATTTTTTTCTACAAGAACCAATAAGTAGAATCAGTAATTAGCAAATAGAAGTCAGAAGGGTTAAAAATGAAACTTGGAACGAGTAAAACAAACGTCACCCGATTGCAACACACTCAGCTCACACCTGGGGATCAAAAACACACATAAATCTTGGTATTACACTTCATATCCAATGAAGGTTGATTGGAAGAGCTTTATTGGAAAATCACTGCAATGAGTGGATTCACTGGCATACTGCCAAAAAAACAAACTGTCAACAATGACTTTCAAGGGAACTAAATGTCAGACTTCAGTAAATGGAAAAATTCAGACTAAACAGAAAGAGGCTGCAAGAGCAATTCCGACCAACTCGAGTGAGCTATTATGCTCCGAGCTTGCTAGCTTTAGTTAGAGGTTTTCTAGTGTGGTAGCAGGTGAAGATTCCTGTAGTTTCAGAAAGCCTGGTGAAAGTCAATGAGAAAACTCTTCTGCTGATTTTATTTACAAACTCATTGGGCGCCCTTTTCGCTGAGTGCGTTGAGCGGGCAACCACCACATACGGCCGAGAGCGGCCGGACCGGGTTTTAGTCCGTCCCTTTGCCGCATCTCTTCCCCCCCTCTCTCTGTCTGATCTACCATTTCATTAGTTTAAATGTTAACGAAAATCGTCTTTTTTACAACACTTTTTTTTACAAATGTTTAGGTTCTAGTGCCTTTTGTGGTCTTATTATCTTGCTTTTTTTCACAGAATCTGATTTAAACATATCTTTGAGGGTAAAACAGGCAAGTTGCTCTAATAAACCCGTATAAGGATCTAAAGCCTCTGGGAAACAGCCCCTCCACACACACACACACACACACACACACACACACACACACACACACACACACACACACACACACACATATTTGTTGATGGAGCGTTCACAGACGAAACATTGTTAGAAGATCAAAACTGGTTGGTTTCCTCTCTTTGGCTTCTAGCCTTGGTTAAAAATTTTACAGTTTGTCTTTTGGGATAAACAGTATCTGTTTTAAAACATACTGTCTGCTTTGTTGCATCCTTAAAAATGTGACATTTGAGTCGGGTCTGATGAAGTCATGGTTTCATACTCACAATCAAGGATGCTCTTGTTGAGGGTTTATTGTTTATTGAGTTTCCTTCAGGGGAAACAACAGTCACAGGAAGAGCTTCTCTGTGGCTTCTCTGCTGTGTACTATGGTTTTATCATATATTATCTGCAGCCCTTACTTTTATCTTTTTTTTTTAATTTACAGCATTTCTTTAGATGTTTTTTGACCTCTTGGAGCACACTCTGCCTTTTCTGCTATCGGCATAAAAATTAAAAATGGAAAAACTGGCGTAAATGCAAATTGGAGATGAAATAGTAACATATTACCCCAATGAAGTCACAGCATGGTAAGAAAGTCTAAAGCCACTTTTGATAAATGTGTCCTTTTTGGCAGGATAAACAGAATGAGTTAGAGTTTCACCACCTTCCAAGTCTGGAAAGACCCAACAGATTTGTTTTTTTCATATGAGATATTTTGCTTAAGGGCTTGGGTTTTTTTTCACGGTATTAAAAGAAAAAAGCTGTCATGTTAACCTGAGAGCTTTGTTTTAACCTGCCAGATGTAGCAAATGGGTGGGGTCACTGGACAACACACAGAGGTGAGCCAAGTTAGAGAGAGATATTCATCTGATGAGTCAGTGTGTTTATGGTGTGCTCTTATTTTGGATATTTGCCATAGTCAAGGTGCAACAAAGAAGACACACAATCGTTCTAATTCATACTAATCACTGAAGCAGCAGCTGAGGAAGGAAATCAATAACAATCTGGTCGAGACTTTTCAACTTTGGAAAAAATGTCAAATGTTTTTATCCAAATGTCACATCTCAGTCCAGTCCATTACTGACTTCCCTTCAGTAGTTTGGGGCGATCGTGGCTCAAGAGTTGGGCGTTCGTCTTGTAATCGGAAGGTTGCTGGTTTGAGCCCCGGCTCCGACAGTCTCGGTCGTTGTGTCCTTGGCCAAGACACTTCACCCGTTGCCTACTGGTGGTGGTCAGAGGGCTCGGTGGCACCAGTGTCCGGCAGCCTCGCCTCTGTCAGTGCGCCCCAGGGCGGCTGTGGCTACAATGTAGCATGCCATCACCAGTGTGTGAATGGGTGGATGATTGTGTATAGTGTAAAGTGCTTTGGGGTACTTAGGACCAAGTAAAGCGCTATACAAATACAGACCATTTATTACAAGTGCTACCCAATAGTTACCCTGTAGTTTTTACCTAAACTACTATGGAAAGTAGGGCAGGTGATAAGCACAGATTCTGGTGCATGCCCATGTAACAGTATTGTTTGGTCTGTTTGTGCTGTTGGCAAACTGATGTAATTAATCACATTGAGAAAAAGGAAAAATTAAGGGTGATAGATGCTTCATAGAAAATAAAAAAAGTGAAATATGGGACTGAGTGCTAGGCAATTTTTGCCTGTAATGCCCCTGCTCTACTGTAGTGTATATATAAACTTTCAGAGGTTAAGATGTACCTAGCCAACTGGCTGCTTAACTCTTGATTGTGTAGGAAGACTCAAGGAAGGACAAACAGAGAGACGGGCAGGAGATTTAGTGAATTATAGTAAGACTACTATATGCTACAGTGTTGCTTGATCTGGGATTTTAGTGGCGATTGAGAGGTAACAAATGACATCATACTATATCATACCCGAAGTACATTTTTATACACATGTATCATAACTTTATAATATCACTTTAATTTCACAACAATAACATCTAATTTATACAAAAAAAACTTTAAATGTAAAATGGTACGCAGATAAAGATGTACCCGAGCCCTAAGTTTGGTTGCTCAACTTCTGGTTATGTAGAGGAGTTTGCAGACAAACAGGGAAAAAAATTATTTTGAGTCTTTCTGCTGAATTTTCTCTCTAAAATCTAATCAGGACATTGCAGTAGAACTGCACATTGTATTACCATGGGCAATGAATTCTTGGTGTGCAACACTGTGAATATCAACAAAAGAAAAGGCCAAGCACAGTCCTGTTTACGCTCCTTACTTGGCGCATTGGCTCCTTGGTCGTTAGAAACTGTGGACTCTTCACCCAAAAACTGCCAGTGACTGCTGGGTGGTACATCAGTTACAGTTTCTGCACAGAGGGTTGGTTTGATGTAAAAGTTGATGTCTCCACAAGTTCAGAACAGCAATTTAAAAATAGCAGCCACATTAAAACAGTCCAGAGTTGCAAATAAGATAGAATCAGAAGGAAAATAAGCTAAACATTTAACGGTGAATTCACAAATGTTGATATGGTGCCTAAAGCTGTATATTCAACCTGTGATGCAAATTCAGGCATCCATACTCGGTCACCTGCAGCAACTTTGTTTTTAGTTTTGTTGGCCTGTAAAATGTTTTTTTAAAATGTTTTTATCTCCTTTCTCTCATCCCCGTGATGACCAACTGTCCTTATGGGTTGGTGCCAACTGAGGAGCCCAAAGTGCTTCCTGAAACAAGAAAAGTGGTTGCAATGGGAGATATGAGGATATCGTGCAGGTCAATTATCATGCACAAGTCACTGCTGAGCCAGTGGTATTTGTTTTAGTGCTTTATCATGTCATAGTCAGAAATGCTTTTTATAATTCTTGCTGGGAAATGACACAAAGCAGCACTGATGACTCCAGCTGTGTACGTGCTGCAGTTCTGCTGAGATTTTTTTATTGTTTTATTCCCTCAATTTGATGTTATGGGATGTTTATTGGGAACACAAAAAGAAAATGCTTTTTTCAGAAACACGTGTCGCATGCAAATTCTTTTTGTCCTTTATTAAAGAACAGAGATCTCCCAGACACTGCTGTCTTCATTATGACATACCTTATAATTACTATTTGCAATGAAATGAAACCTACAATACTGAGTCAGAGAAACAGAAGACCGAGGCTGTAAGGCAACTCTGCCTCTGGCCTGTGTTAATGTTGTTTGCTTCTTTAGGGGCGATAACCAAGTTTTAAAAGAGATTACGGGGTGACTGACAGAAAGATAAAGAGATGCAGGGAGGGAGGAAAGAGAGTAAACTGCTTCCTTGAATGCAGCCCTACAGTTGATTAGCTCTTTTGCAGCAAAGCCAGAGAGAACAATACAGAAAGAAAAACACACAAACACTTATAGGAAGGTAAATACACATAAGAAAGAAGCGATAATGCACTATTTCTAGCGTATAAACAGTTTTATCCTGTTTGCGTTCTTGGTTGTGAAACTATATTGTGAAAGTTATTGAGAACAGCAGGGCTAATAACTCAGAGTCCTCTTGATGTGACTGAAACTAAACTCCAAAAGCAATAAAGGGTGATACCAATCTCCCGTTTTTTTTGTTTTTGTTTGTTTTTTCTTCTTAAGCGTGTACAGTCAATGGCTTCCTCAACTGTACACAGCATTTTATCTGGCAGGAACCTACCATGCAAAAGAGGTCAGTAATCAGTTCCTGGCATCGAGCTGGTCGCTGGTGTGTTACCTGTCATGAAACCTTTCCTTGCTGCTTTTCAGAGATAAACCTAATGAACGACTCCTGTTTAGTTGCACTGGGAGTAAATCACAGACGGACAACTGTATGCAGAGACCTTAGACTACCGCTCCAAGTTAAATAGAAATATAAAAAGGATATATACTGTAGATTTTAGGTATTTATAGCATACTCTTGTTTTAATGTCAGTGAGGCAAACAAAGGGGATTTTAAATGCTTGAATAACAACACAAATTTAAGACAGCGTTCAGCCTCATCTCACGGCGTTAATCAAATGAATTGTTGCTATCACGTGGCTGGAAGGTTTTGGAAAAATTCCCAGTAAGAGTTCCTTGCGCCAAGAAAATCTTGTCAATCATCCAATTCTAAAGCCAATAAAGAACATTAATTAGGAAGGAATGCATTAAAGAAGACCTCTTATGGTTTCTCTGCTGTTGTGTATGTACTGTTACATTGGTGGTTGCTCTTATTAAATGTGACCAAACTTAAAATAATGAGGCCAACTTATGTGCAGGTAGGGCTGTGAGCCAAAAGCTCAGGCTTCAGACTGATGTAAACACTCTGTTTCCAACTGGATTTTATGAGGTCAATAAGACCAGTTTCCATATGTAATGATCTCAGGCACATGGCTCTGGCTGTGAGAAGAGGCAGCCAGTCAGAAGAAAGCTAGCTTAAAGGGAGCAGAGCTAAGACCTCAGTCACATGGGGTTAGAGACCAGTTGGAGATTGCCTTGCAACCACCGATCACTAGGGAAAAATATATATTCCCTGACCAGATGTGGGTGGTTGCTGGCAGTCAACGTGAAATCGATTGCCAATGCCCCAGCCACACAAGCCTGGAAACCAGTCAGTGACCTCCCTGGTAACCACCATTCACCAGGAAAAATGTGTATTCCTTGACTTGCTGTTGCTAAGTTCACAAGAACGTATACGCTGCTTCACTGAAAACATCTGTGTGCTTTGTTTGGATGTTAGCACAGCACAGCACAGCTACCCACCAAGCAGCCGCAAAACTACAAGAAAAAAAACACAAACTGGACACAGAGACAGTTTCCCATATCACTTCAGAGTAAAAGTTGCACCTCTTGAAACAGGTTTCAGCAGTTACGCCCAACATTTACTTTGAAGTCAGACAGCGTCAGTTTCTGGTTTGCATCATATGCTCGGTAGTTTGTCAAGAAGTGTTTACAGATATGTGAATGTTTTTCATATGGTGGCAATCTGCTAGTGCAGTCACAAGGTTTTTGGTGCAGCTCTCTCTTTACCCAGAAACTAGCAGCAGCCTCAAGCAATCACTTGCCAACCAGTCAGGGATTACCGGGATTTACAGGGAGTAGAGGTTGCTGACTAGAGGCCTAAAGCAGATTTTTTTTAAGATTGCGAATAATGCAGAGCTACTCTAGTATTCGCTGGAGATAGTTTAAGCACAGAGAGGAAAGTTTTGTGGAATACGACACATGGAAACCTTCCTGCCTCCTCTACTCTCATCTGATTATGCAAAGGAACCACTAAAATGTTGGGTCTGCAAGTTCAGGCTCCACTGACTTCTCTACAACAAAAGCAGTGAATGATCTTTCTTTTTTTTTTCTTTTTCCCTACACTTGGACTCAACTGGCTGGAAACGTTCCTGTGGCGATGCTGGAAGTACCCGTCCTGACACCACTCCAGACCAAACAGTCCATACATTAAATAAACCATAAATGGAGCTCATGTGGATTAGAATAACACTGTTCTGAGCCTTGATTCATTTCTAATGTTATGGCCCATTATTCCTTTATTGTACCATGTTTGACTCCACTGTCGAAAGGAAGAAGTGTGTGGGGATGTTTAA